>NC_067230.1:19106317-19386317 GCF_019924925.1 Ctenopharyngodon idella | reverse complement strand
AAATTATTTTAAATAGTTTTAGTAAAAAAAAAAGACATTCACACTAATTAAGATTCTGTTTTTGTGTCGGATAAATAAATTATATCATTTGATATTTTCCCGTTAGCTTCAGTATAGTTTGCTTACATACTCACTCACACACTCAAAGTACCCTAGCAACCACCCTGAGTACCTTAGCAACTGCATAGCAACACCCTAGCAACCAGCCTGAGTACCCTAGCAACCACCCAGAATACCCTAGCAACCGCTTAACAACACCCAACCACCCTTTGTACCTAAGCAACCGCATAGCAACCACCCAGATTACCCTAGGCGCATAGCAACACCCTAGTAGCAACCACCCATATTACCCTAGTAACCGCATAGCAACACCCTAGCAACCACCACGAGTACCAACACAATAGCAACCACCCTAAATACCCTAGCAACCGCATAGCAACACCTTAGCAACCACCCCAAGTACCTTAGCAACTGCATAACAACACCCTAGTAACTGCATAGCAACACCCTAGCAACCATGCCAAGTACCCAGCAACCGTATAGCAACCACATAGCAACACCCTAACAACTACCCCAAGTACCTTAGCAACATAACAAAACCCTGTGAACCACTCAGATTACCCTAGCAACCACATAGCAACACCCCTGGCTTTACTAAACTAATAATTGAACTATTTCAAACTGAAAACCATGAAAATTCAAGCTTTTAAAACTACTTCAAACTTTCTGTCTGGGCTTTTTCAAGCCAACTTAAAGTTTGTCTATGAACTTTACTCATCTAGTCTTTCAAAGCATCTTTTTCTACGCTGATAAGCTATTACTTTCAAGAATCCTTTACTCATCTCAAACAATAAACTGCAGGAAGCCTCTAATAACTGCAGCCTGTCCGGAGGTCGTGACCTCTGACCTCAGTAAGTCACATGAAAGGGGTCAGAGAGACGCGCTGAGCTCTCTTATCCTCTCGATCCATCACACTTGTCCTTCCTGTGATCCCATCTTCAGCTGTATGCCGCGCTCTCCTCCTCCACTCTCCTCATCCGCTCCCGCTGAACACGTCCCGCCGTCGGCTCCTGAGTCGTGTGATTCCTCCGGCCAGCAGGCGGCGACAGAGGACGGCTGTGACTCTCAGGCGACAGCGCCCAGACCCGTGAGGAACGACTCCGGGAAAGTGCCGAAGTGGCTCAAACTGCCAGGTGTGTTCGTCACGTTTGTAGCAGCATTTTTTGAGTTTTATTCATATTTTGAATTTGCAAAACAGTTTTTTTCATCCTCATTCCATTTAAAGGTAAAAGTGATCTGCACTACAGTAGACTTTAAAAAGGGCCCTTAAGAGTTTATGATGTGCATTACATTTGAATTAACTTAAGCACCTTGATTAAAGGCACAACAGAATATATAATTATTTAATATATAAAATATATATTAAAATATATATTGCATTTTCACACTTTTTTTGACTGTTTTCAGGTAAGAAGTGACGTTTGATCAGCGCAGGAGGACGGAAGCGTTTGGATTCTCCGGCTGCAGTAGTTTAATAGTTTATCAATATTTCATGCAAACCTCCATCAATTAAACACAGTGTTAATTGCCAATTGAGTTTCTCTCTTTTTTTCTGACACAACTGTTTCTGATGATAATTCTTGATCGCATTTAGTGATTCACAGAATAAATAAGTGATTCACTGAATCGTTTTCAGTCAGCGTTCATGCCTGCGTCGAAATTGAATACTTCCCTACTATATAGTATGCGAAAAAGAGTAGTATGTAAACAGTAAAACAGTAGGCAAAAAGTCCCCGGATGGCGAGATTCTGAAGTGTGCATTCATTGGATGATTTACTATCCCATGAGGCCACGGGAGAGGATTTATGAAAGCCAGTGAAGCGACGCAACTGACGCCGGTAGGTCACATGACAGTAACAACATGGCGGATGTTGTACCTACTCAGTACGTGATATCGGACGCAGCTTGTGACTCTCTTTACTTGTGTATATATAGCTGTAATTTATTTCCATTTCAGTTTTAGTTTGTTGTTTTAGTAGCCTACTTAAATTTATTTATTTCCAAGGCAACATTTGTAATTTTCATTCAAGTTTTTATCTAATATTTATATTTTATATTCTTTTTACAACAACTGTTTTTGAGGACAACTCTGGGTTTCATTTAGGGTACTTTACACGACAACAATGTACTAAAAGCGTAAAAGTCTTTGCGTTTATCGCGTGCTGACGACACGGATCTACGAAAACTATTAAAATCGCTGTATTGTGCTGCCAGGCCAGTAGTTGCGATGTCACTTTGTAAAGATTTTTTTTTATTACAGAAAAAAATTTACAAAATTTGTACAAACATATACAACTCACAACAAATATGTAAACAAATATACATATATGAGGAATGTATAAAGGAAAACAATTTATGCCTGAGGTAAAAAATTAAGTTAAATCTGCGAAACGCTTCGCAAGTTTTTTTTTTTGCTTTTAATATTATCTAAAGTAGTGCCATATATTTTAATTTTAAATGTCACTTTGTAAAGAAAAACTACGCGCCTATAGACTGAACACGTAACACGCATGCGCATAACGTCACATTTTTCACAAATTCGATATCGCGTTAAAAAACCTACATTTTGAATCCCGTTTTCAGTACCCCAAAACGCCGTTGTCGTGTAAATGAACGGCCAAAACGAATCTTAAGTTTTCCGTTTTCAGTTGAAAATGGCGTCGTGTAAACGGTCCCTTAGTTTCAAACGAACATTTTAGGTGTTTTTGCCGACGCTGGTAGTAAGCGATGCTTTGATGTAAACGGTCCTGCCGCCTCGCTGCCCGTCTGAAGGAACTTCAAAGTGTCCGGAGGAGAGACTCTGGCGCGCCTGGCACTTGTCATCTCTTAACTAGCTGCCGGCCCCGTTGACTCGGTTAATGACCTCCAGCTGCGGCGGCTCTTTGAAGGCGGAGCGGCGGTTTGATGAAGGCCGCGCGCGGAGCACCTGCTGAGGGTTTAGAGGAGCCGCGCAGGTGAACTAAAGCTCGCGTGTCCTCAGTTTAACCCGCAAAACACAGCGTTTTTCTTCCTCATCCCGTTCAAAGGTAAAAGTGACCTGCACTACAGTCGGAGTAGACTTTAAAAAGGGCCCTTAAGAGTTTATGATGTGCATCATGTTTGAATTAACTTAAACACCTTGATTAAAGGCGCAATATGTAAGATTTTTGGATTAAAATATCCAAAAACCACTATAACATTGTTATATATTTTGACTTGTGTACTTACAATATCCCAAATGTCTCCAAGAATGTTTAAATCCAGAGAAATAAGCAATTTTAACCAGGACACGGATCGTGTCTGTGCGTCGCCTATCAGTGACATCATACCCGCGTTACCCTCAATTTCTGGTTTTATTTTGTAGGAACCATGGAAACACCAAAGACGCTTTAATATGTTTTATTAGACAAGGGAACAACTGTTTGGATACATTTATAGACAGAAAACTAAACATTGTCATATAGCTCAACATTATTGTTTGAGGCTCGTTTTCTTGATTTATATTAATATGATATTCTAATATCGATCTAGTTTACTGCAGTGTGCAACAAGTGTCTCATAACAGGTGCCAAGCGAACGCACAGAGTAACTTTATAACATCATTTTCAACATAGTCAAATGCATCTAATATGATAAACAGCGCTGCTTTACCTCACATATGCTTGAACGGAATAAGCGGAAGCATAATAAAAGTTCCGCTGCTCTCGAGGAGTGTGTCGCGCTCGTCTCTCATTAGCAATCGCTCCAGCGGCCTCGTTCAGCTCCAACACCCTGCTTCATACTACAGTAACATTAATAATCTCATCCATGAACATGATTTCTGCCCGAGTCCCATCCTGATTCTTTTCCACCGGCTGTGAGGTGAAGACGACATCTCCCAAGATTCTGCGCTCAATCTTGGCGTCATCAAGCTACGCCTTTTGTTTTGAATAAGCGATCTCTGGCAGTGAAAAATTATATATTGTGCCTTTAAAGACCTTCAAGTCAACATGAAGTCATATTTATTATGTCTTATTGTGAACAGTTCATTAGCGCAAAGGTACCAGGATTATTATCGTAAACTGAAAATGAGAGCATAAAAAAACATTTTCATTAAATATTAACAGAAATATAAAAAAAATAATTTTATCTTCGCTATAGTTGACATTTTTGTTTAAGTACTAAAATAACAAACTAAAATTAATAACTAGACTATAGACATATTTTTAAAAACTAATAAAACACAACAAAAACTTTAAAATTTAAAATGAAAACAACGGGGGGAAAAAATCTAATTAAATTTTTAAAAAACTAATCGCATATCAATTACACGATTAGTACAAAGTACTCTTTAAAAAATGCCTTTAATCAAAACCACATGGACCAGTTTCATATACATCATATTATGGATACAAATGGATGCAACTACTGTTTCATGTTTTACTTTACAGATCTTCTCATTATTATATTCTAAGTGGTGAGAGTTTATATAAGCTTAGCCTATATGATTAGGCTATTACTTATTCACACCACTTTTTGTCAATTTAAAACAATCATTGGCCATACGTGGGGAAATGAATGTACCATGTTTTGTTTGTTAGCTCATCTGAGGACATAATCGTTTCGTGCTGTTTGCTGATATTTTCACGGATGAAGTGGCTGTTCGGCTCCCTCTAGTGGACTTTTTAAGCTCTTTTACACTGCGCGTGTTTTGGTCACGTGTTTTCACTCTTCGTACATGGATTAGGCCTACTACTGTTGATGATTTGACATGATTCAGGATTGTTAGGTTCATCCTGAAGTTGCAGATACCCATTTCAAATGAACACAGGAACACTTAGTAATGTTAGTAACTTAATCCAGACATTTTAATCAAACCCGCAAATTCGTTTGAAAAACCAAATTAGCCAGAGATCAATTATATATTACATTTGTCAAATCATCTGAGAGGTACGAAGAACGGACGCCAGATGGCAGTACAGACCCACAAATCACTGAGAGAAAAGCAGCCTGCACTTCAGCATGCGAATGCTCGGATATTTCAGCAGGTGGCGCTGTTGTTAAAAATATCCGTTTTTAGGATCAGGGTTAGTATAGTTAACTGCGACTAAAAAAATGTTACTTGAAATAAAGTAAACATTAACTGAAATAATAATATAATAAACGTATTTTATTTCAGCTAGTTGCCAAGAAATTATTTTTATTTAGTTTAATTTGTACTAAAACAACCAAAATTAGAACTGAAATAAAAACAAAACTTTATAGACTTAATGACAACTAATTAAAACAACAAAATCACTAACCTAAAATATATAAAAATAAAAATTCAAAACACACAAAAAAGTCTCATCTTAGTATCGATCTCAGAGTCGCAGCTGTTGAAAAGAAGGAACATTAGCTGCTTGACCGAACATGGCAATGTGAACTGAAAGTGAATTTTAATATGATTCCAGCATATTTGTTTCTGGTGTGATGATCAGTGTTTTTTTGTTGTCAGAAATATTACAGGTGTTACATTTTGTGGTTAATTCAGGAAATGAGTCACAGTTGCAACACGATCAGATGCTGGAACGTAGAACTTCATGACTTGATCTATATCTGTGTCACTGCCAATTACCACACATTAATGAATCATTTTTATTTAATATTTCAATTTTAAGATAATAAAATATATTTTAATACAAATAAAAATATAAAAGCAAGTCAACTTTTACAGTGTGTGTGTATGATTTTGTACAACAATAATGATTTTAATGACTTTTCAATGTGAAAATCATTAAATATTCCATCATAAATCAACCCTCTTATTGGAGTTCTTCATGCAAAAGCTGCTCATGAATGGATTTAAAGGTAAGTAAAGAAAAGAAAGTCTTGTGGTGCTTTTCAAAAATTGTTGCTGGTTTCACAGACAAGGTTCAAGTCTAGTCCCAGACTAAAATGCATGTTTGAGCTGTTTTAACTAAAAGCAACTTGCACTGATTTATCTTAAAATATGTCAGTGTCATTGTTTTGTCTCAGGATGCACATCAGTAATGTTTTTTTTTTTCCTGAGGCACGTTTAAAAAAGCTACTTAAATGTCCTAATTTAACTAAAACGCATTAATGGGGCTATATGCAGAATTCAGTAACCCTTGTTATTAGCGACACCGGTGGCCGGTAAGTGAACTGCAGCCAGCAACTCACTGCTCGTGCTCGTTCTCGTTCACACGTAACGTACCAGAGGCTGAACGAGGTTCACGGCCTCAATACATTCACGTCGACGTTCTTTTTCGTTCCTTGCTTATAAAGTTGTTAATACATTTGCAGCGATACTGTTAATGAACAAACTGACGCCGTCCACACTGCTGAGAGCGACGTTTAGATGAATATGTAAATATGTGTTGCGCGTTTTCCTCTCAATAACAAAATAAACAACAACAAAAAATGAGAAAAAAAAGCAGTTAAGAAGCATCTGATCGTAGTTATGTGGATATGTTTGCACCAGCTCTGCGATTCACCGGTATCATGTCGACAGATGAGGTAACTAAAATTAAACTGTTATGATAGTTTGATTATAAAGTATATTTGACTTTATAGACGACATTATTCGTTTCATGTGTCAAAAAATAGAAGAGAGGCTCTCGGGAGCGCGCGTAACCGTCACATTCTTTTGGTTTTTACCGGCAAAAACGTCCCGAGTCCTTCACTTAAAAATCAGTCTACATGCTTTTATAGACAACCGAGGAAGTCGGGGAATGTGTCGTTTTTTTACAAGCTGTTGACGGGTCATTGACGAACAAGGTTTTTAAAAGTGTAAAAAAAAAATTTAGCGGAGATATAATTAATTTTGAAGTTTTATTAAGTGTTAACAATGAGATTATGTAGAGTTTTTTTTATATATATAATCAATTAACACTTCTTTTGTCATTTATTACAAGATAGACAAAATTTGTCATCAAAAAAGTCATTCGGTTTAACCAAAATTTCGATTTTGCCGAATTACACTTTTGGTTATACTGAATGATGATATTTTCAAACAATGCTAACAGGCTGATATCTAGCTAGCTAGCAAAACGACAATCAAACATTTTATATTTAGTACAAGTTTTTTAAATATTACAACATTTTCCATGTTTTATAGCGGTTGTACCGAATGACCTGATGTTTCGGGACATGCGTATGAGCAAGTGAAAACATTAAGTTTTCAAACAGTTAAGAGAGAGTTAGTTACTTTGCTTCACGACCATGTGGTCCTTTGCAGGTGTCACATTCTGTCACATGATATTGACCGCATAACTTGATTCAAAATGGTCCCTTTATATTGGTTACTCCGAATGACATAAGTGAAATTCATTTTTTTCTGACATTCTTTCTCTTAACAAAGCAACGACTTCTACACATAATTTTAATACAATTTTGCACTATGTTGATTTATGATGTTATAAAATCATGCCAGAATAAAAAAGATATACATTTATAACATTTTAAGATATTTTAATCACAAATGAAATGGCTGTGTTGGCCTTTGGACGGTTAAACCGAATGACCTTTTGACACTTCAAAATCTTTAAAATACCTTTATATGCAGCAAAATATAATTAAAACCTTTTGGATTCTAGTTGTACTACTTTACATACTTTGGATGTCATATCTTTGTTTTTTATTATTATTAGGGCCTTTGGACAAAAAAATGATCAGTCACTTCAGTGACCCTAATACATAAAAACATCGTACATTTAATGCATTAATGCACAGAATTAATAAATGAGGTTCAAAATGACATTTGAAGTTCATTGCATGGACAAAAATGCAGAGATGTTAAGAATATCTCCTTTTGTGTTTCACAGACGAACCACACGAAGGGTGATGATGACAAATTGATCATCTTGGGCCTTTAACTTGCATTGAACCTAGAAGATGCGTTTCAGAACTATGACAGACACACAGTGTAACTCGATAGTCTTTAGTAATCTTGAATATTTAAGCTTCATTCTTCAACTGCATGCTTAGAAACCCCGGGTGACTCTTGTGTCTGTGTCTAAAAGGGTTTATATATAGAATAACTGTCCGATTCCTTCACAGGTGCTTCTGGACACACATTCCAGCCTCCTGCCGCACCCCTCATAGTGTAGAAATAACCTCGTCTGGAGCTCCACGGCTGGAGAAAGTAACTGGCTGTCATCCGTACGGACACATGGATGTGAGAGACTCGAGACGACAGATCTGATCTTCTCTGTGGACTCTTTCTGGTTTCTGTGTGGAGTTTCTTCTCTCAGAATGCTGGAGGAGATTTTGATGACTGGAATTGGACTAGAAGGTAATTGATCTGATGTTAATGATCGCGTCTCCATTTCTGTGAGACTGGCGATTTTGACGTTTTTGTTTTTCGACAGGTCGTGAGTCACGCTCTCCAAAATAGTCAGAAATACTTCATGCACCCCTGAGGAGAAGAACGTCTGAGAAAACAGCCACGACTCTGCTGCCTTGGAAACCAAACAGGAAGCGTCAGACAGACGGTGGGCGGCCGAATCACTACAGACAGACGACAGACGCAAGCTCTGATGAGCTCCGATATCAACAGATAACCTGGAATCAGTGCTTCAAATAGGGAACGTCAACTTTCCTGCTGGTGGATCTAGTGATCTAGAAACATTCCATCATAACAAGCTATAAAACACACTACTATTCAAAAGTTTGGGGTCAGTAAGAATTTTGAATTCTTTTATTCATCGAGGACGCATTAAATTGATCAAAAGTAACATTAAAGAATTTACATTGTTACAAAAGATTATTTCAAATAAATGCTGTTCTTTTGAACTTTCTATTCAAAGAATCCTGAAAAAGTAGGCCTATCTTGAATTCCATAGATTTTTAACATTATTTATTTATTTATTTATTTTAATTTTACATCTTCTAATTAATTTAGTATGTTTTTTGTTTTTAGTGTTCATTTTACATTTTTATTATTTAATTTAACTAGATTTGATTTGTTTTCATTTTACATGTTTATGATTTAATACATTGTGGAGTTTTTTTGTTTTATTTTTTTTTAATTTTACATCTTTATGATTTAATCTACCAATTTTTATTGGATTTGTTTTCATTTTACATGTTTATGGTTTAATACATTTTTACAAAGTGTTTAATTTTATTTTAAAATTTAAAAAATAATTTAATAATTTAATTTTTAAATGAATGTTTTTCATTTTGCATGTTTGATTTAATATATTTTTAAGAGTTTTTTAGTTTAATTTTTTAAATTTCACATTATGATACATTTTTAGTGTTTGATTTTAATTTTAAAATTATTTTAATATTATATATTTATGATTTAATTTACCAGTTTTTATTGGATTTGTTTTCAATTTAAAAAGTGTTTATTTTTTTTAATTTTATATATTTGTTAATTATTATTTTTTAGGATTTAATTACATTTATAAAAAGTAATTATTTTAATTTCACATTTATATCATTTAATTAATTTTTAGTAAGTGTTTTATTTTGAATTTTTGTTTTTGTTTCCACAAAAATATGAAGCAGCACAACTGTTTTTAACATTGATGATAGGAAGAAATTTAATAGAACTGTGCCATCACAGAAATAAATTACAACTTAAAATATAATACAATAGAAATCAGTCATTTTAAATAGTAATAATATTTAAAAGTATTACTGTTTATATTTCTGATTAAATAAATGCTGTCTTAGTGAGCAGAAGAGATTTTGACCCCAAACTTTTGCACGACATGAGCGGCTCCTCTGGACATTATTTAAACCGGGCGGCCGTGTTTTCTCCTGTAGGTGGCGCCCGTTTGTGTCAGCTGACTCTGTGCTGCGCCGTCATCTCTCTGGTGATCCACGTCGCCGGTTACAGCGCCACCTACGGGACATTCTGTATGGCTGTTTGGACGTCCTGCTTTGCCATCACAGCCGCCGTTTTTGTGCTGGACGTGACGCGCTTGCACACGTGTCTTCCCGTGTCGTGGGAGAATCTGACCGTGACGTTTGCGTCTCTGGCCGTCCTGCTCATGCTCACCGCGTCTGTCGTCTATCCCGTGTACTTTGTGCGCGCAGACGACTGTCCTTATAATAATTGCGAAGTAAGAAATTTCCGGATCGCGGTGACCGTGTGCTCATGGGCGGCGTGTGTCGCGTACGGGACGGAGGTTTTTCTGTCGCGTGCCAAACCGGGTCGCGCCGTTGGCTACATGGCAACGCCATCTGGCATCCTGAAGGTGGTGCAAATCTTCGTGGGATGCGTGATTTTTGTGATGCTCGCCAACGGGAGTGATTTCACAAGCCACGTTGCGACTGTGTACTGCGTGGCGGTGTTCGGCGTCTGCTTCGCCGCCTCTGTGCTGCTGGTGGCGCTGACGGTCTCGGGCCGGACCACGGCTCTGCGGCTGCCGTTCGAGCGGTTTGTAGTCGTCTACACATTCGTGGCGGTGCTGCTGTACTTGAGCGCTGCCGTAGTTTGGCCCGTCTTCTGCTTCGACAGGAAGTACGGCACTCCGCTGCGGCCGCAGGGCTGCCCGAGGGGGAAGTGCTCATGGGACGTGAAGCTCGCCGTCACTGTGCTGTGCTTCATCAACGTCTCACTTTACATCGCCGACCTCGTCTATTCCCAGAGGAGCCGGTCAGTGTCGCAGCGTCCTCGAGTGTAGCGAGAACATTAATGAAACAGTGAGACTTCAGAAATATACCATGATACTGTTTGATTGACGTCACTGACACTATCAGATTTACCACTGTGTGTTCCTTTACATGCCTGTTTATTGTGATTAAAATATGCATACGCCACATATTACTATGATTATGGATGCTACAATCATGAGCTTATCGCATCAATTTGATCAAAGTATTGTGTTTACATGTGGTAAGGTTTAATCGCAATATTGCCATATTCGCATTATGTAAACGTAGTTATTGTTATTGAACTGAACTGAATCAACACTGAACTGAGTCAGTGAATAATGACACTGTCGTTTCTGTAGAGCTGCTTATAGCTGAATTGAACTCGTTTCATAATTGATGAACTTTATAATTGAGCTGAATAATGACACTCATATTTGAAGTTTGCATCATTAATTCTGTTATTTTTCTGTTCATTACTGTGAAGCACATTTGTGTTAAGCGCTGTAGAAATAAAGCTGACTTGACTTGAGTTTGGTTACGTCATAATTACATGCTAATGCAGTCAGCATCAGCGAATACCATCATGGGTGTGTGCGAGAGTGAGTTTGTGTGTGCAAGAGTGAGTTTGTGTGTTTGTGTGTGTGTGCGAGAGTGAGTTTGTGTGAGTGTGTGTGTGCGAGAGTGAGTTTGTGTGAGTGTGTGTGCGAGAGTGAGTTTGTGTGTGCGAGAGTGAGTTTGTGTGAGTGTGTGTGCGAGAGTGAGTTTGTGTGAGTGTGTGTGTGCGAGAGTGAGTTTGTGTGAGTGTGTGTGTGCGAGAGTGAGTTTGTGTGAGTGTGTGTGTGCGAGAGTGAGTTTGTGTGAGTGTGTGTGCGAGAGTGAGTTTGTGTGAGTGTGTGTGCGAGAGTGAGTTTGTGTGAGTGTGTGTGCGAGAGTGAGTTTGTGTGTGCGAGAGTGAGTGTGTGAGTGTGTGTGCAAGAGTGAGTTTGTGTGAGTGTGTGTGTGCGAGAGTGAGTTTGTGTGCGAGAGTGAGTTTGTGTGAGTGTGTGTGTGCGAGAGTGAGTTTGTGTGTGCGAGAGTGAGTGTGTGAGTGTGTGTGCGAGAGTGAGTGTGTGAGTGTGTGTGCGAGAGTGAGTTTGTGTGAGTGTGTGTGCGAGAGTGAGTTTGTGTGAGTGTGTGTGTGCGAGAGTGAGTTTGTGTGAGTGTGTGTGCGAGAGTGAGTTTGTGTGAGTGTGTGTGTGCGAGTGAGTTTGTGTGAGTTTGTGTGTGCGAGAGTGAGTTTGTGTGTGCGAGAGTGAGTTTGTGTGTGCGAGAGTGAGTTTGTGTGTGCGAGAGTGAGTTTGTGTGAGTGTGTGTGCGAGAGTGAGTTTGTGTGTGTGTGCGAGAGTGAGTTTGTGTGAGTGTGTGTGCGAGAGTGAGTTTGTGTGAGTGTGTGTGTGCGAGAGTGAGTTTGTGTGAGTGTGTTTGTGCTTGCGTGAGTGCGTATGAGTGCGTTTGTGTGTGATTGCGAGTGTGTGTGTGCGAGAGTGAGTTTGTGTGAGTGTGTGTGTTTGTGTGTGAGTGAGTGCGTATACATGTGCTTGCGTGAGTGCGTGTGCGAGAGTGCTTGTGTGAGTGTGTGTGCGAGAGTGTGCTTGCGTGTGTGTGTGCGAGAGTGTGCTTGCGTGTGTGTGTGTGTGTGTGCGAGAGTGTGCTTGCGTGAGTGTGTGTGTGCGAGAGTGAGTTTGTGTGCTGCGTGAGTGAGTGCGTTTGCGTGAGTGTGTGTGCGAGAGTGAGTTTGTGAGTGTGTTTGTGTGCTTGTGTGTGTGTGCAAGAGTGTGCTTGCGTGAGTGTGTGTGTGTGAGAGTGTGCTTGCGTGAGTGTGTGTGTGCGAGAGTGAGTTTGTGTGTGTTTGTGCGTTTGCGTGAGTGCGTGTGTGCGAGAGTGAGTTTGTGTATGTGTGAGTGTGCTTGCGTGAGTGTGTGTGTGTATGCGAGAGTGTGCTTGCGTGAGTGTGTGTGTGTGCGACAGTTTGCTTGTGTGTGTGTGTGTGTGCGAGAGTGAGTTTGTGTGAGTGTGTGTGTGTGCGTGTGCGAGGGAGCGTGTGCTTGCATGAGTGTAAGAGTGCATTTGTGTGTTAGCGTGTTTGCGTGTGTGTGTGAGTGCGCATATATTGATTTATATTATATATTTGACTATAGATGATATAGATCTGACTATGTGAGACTGTAGTTTGAATGAATCACACTGACGTTACAGAACAGAACGGCTCGTTCATCATTATCCTGAACATTGTATAAGCATTTGTTCGTTTCATGTGTCATGTGTCAGAATACTTTTGATTTTCCTGACGAAATAGTTCATAGACAACATAGGAAGTTGAGGAAGATCTTGTTTCGTTACAAGCTGTTCACACATTGGCAATAAAAATAAAAAAAATTGAAAATTCTTACATATCGCCCCCTAAAATGATCCCGTGATGGGAACCCCTGAAAGCTTCCACTGTATATAGAACCGTGAGTGTGTTCATCCATCTCTGCTGACACACACTGCCATATTTAATCAGTTCAGCAGATTTTTCTTTAAAATCAGAGCAGAAAATGAGACGGATTCTCTGATTGGCTGATGGGTGTGTTTCTGTTTTTGCATCAATGAGTCCAACTTGGTGAAATCATACCATAATATTCTTATGATAACACTTTGAATCCGGCATGATTTAGCGTCCTGTAAAAGAGGTCCTGTGATTCCGGTAGGGTTCAGCTCCGGTGTGTCCAGACTAATCCTGCAGCAGCTGGATGGAGCTTTTGCCCGTCAGCAGATTCAGATCTCCTGCAGGACGTGAGGCTGAAAGCGGCAGACTCAGCACATCAGCGCTCGCATCTGCAGATTTCTCATTCTCTCCTGCTTCTCTTCTCATCCGTTTCTTCTCATCCGTTTGTCATGCAGACACAGCTATTATTTATCTGTCCTGCTCCTCTCTTGTCGTGTGTCAGCGGGACAGATCTTCACCTGCTCTGTTTACTATACGCTCATTTGTCTGAGTTACACATCACTGTTGTGTTAAACTGTGGAAGATTCATAAACATTCGACGATCGTGAAAAACTACAGGAACATCAGTGCTGCTGAAAGAAAGAACTATAACGCATATTCTCACATGTCTGTCATTCAGCCTTTTTTGTGGAAACGTCTGCTGATGTGTATCTGATACAGCACTGAATCTCAGTAAAGCTGTCAAGAACGTGCAGGACTCATTTTTCACCACAAAATCAAAAGAAAGAATTTATTTTGCGTGAAGAAAGTAAATGCCTGTTTTAGAACCGCTGCATTGTGACATTCGTGACCATTATTAAATGTATCCCTCAAGTTTTCTTTTTCTTTTTCTTTCTTTTTTTTTTATCTTGTGTAGATTTTTACAAGAATCCCTAATGTATGTTTCATAGAAAAAAAAAATACGTAGGTAATTGTCATTAAAATAATGTCACAATGGAAAAAAAGACCCTAAAATGTTTTCTCCATGCAAATTAGAGTTTCTTATTTCTTTCTTTTGATTTTGGGGTGAAATATGAGCTGGACATGTTTTCATGAGATGCGTTTATCAGGAGAAACACCATAGTGGTATCAGTGTGTGTGTGAGAGAGATTGTGTGTGTTTGTGTGTGTGAGAGTGAGAATGTTTGTGTGAGAGAGTGTGTGTTTGTTGTGTGGGAGAGAATGAGAATGTTTGTGTGAGAGAGTGTGTGTTTGTTGTGTGGGAGAGAATGAGAATGTTTGTGTGAGAGCGAGAGTGTGTGTGTGTGTAAGAGAGAGAGTGTTTGTTGTGTGTGTGAAAGAGTGAGAATGTGTGAGCGAGTGTGTCAGACAGAGAGAGAGAGTGTGTGAGAGATTGTTGTGTGTGTGTGAGAGCGAGATTGTGTGTGAGCGAGAGTGTGTGTGTGAGAGAGAGAGAGAGAGAGAGAGAGAGATAGCGTTTGTGTGTGAGCAAGAGAGTGTGTGTGAGAGAGAGGGAGAATAATAGTTGTTTGTGTGTGTGTGTGAGAGAGAGAGCATTTATGTGTGTGTGAGAAAGTGTGTGTTTGTGTGAGCAAGAGTGTGTGTGTGTGAGAGAGAGAGAGAGAGAGAGCGTGTGTGTGTGAGAAAGTGTTTGTGTTGAGTGTGTGTGTGTGTGAGAGAGAGAATGAGAGCGTTTGAGTGTGTGTGAGAAAGTGTGTGTTTGTGTGAGCAAGAGAGAGTGTGTATAAGAGAGAGAATGTTTGTGTGAGCGAGTGTGTCAGACAGAGAGAGAGTGTGTGAGAGATTGTTGTGTGTGTGTGAGAGTGAGAGTGTGTGTGTGAGAGAGAGAGAGCGTTTGTGTGTGAGCAAGAGAGTGTGTGTGTGGGAGAGGGAGAATGTTTGTTGTGTGTGTGAGAGAATGTTTGTGTGAGTGTGTGTGAGAAAGTGTGTGTTTGTGTGAGCAAGAGTGTTTGTGTGTGAGAGAGAGAGAGCGTGTGTGTATGTGAGAGTGTTTGTGTTGAGTGTGTGTGTGAGAGAGAGAGAGAATGAGAGCGTTTGTGTGTTTGTGTGAGCAAAAGAGAGTGTGTGTGAGAGAGTGAGAATGTTTGTGTGTGTGAGAAAGTGTTTGTGTGTGTGTGAAAGTGTTTGTGTGTGTGTGTGTGTGTGAGAGAGAGAGAGTGTGTGTGTGAGTGTTTGTGTTGAGTGTGTGTGTGTGTGTGTGTGTGAGAGAGCGAGACAGAGAGAGAGAAAGAGTGTGTGTGTGTGGTCGTCCTGAAGAACATCCCCTTCAAAAGGTGCTTACTGATAACACACGCAGAGACTGCTGACTCCGTGATGTAGATAATCGCACTCATTTTTTTAAGGCTGTCGTTGATTTTTCTGCTTGGCTCTGCTCTCTCTCTCTCTCTCTCTCTCTCTCTCTCTCTCTCTCTCGCTCTCTCAAATCTCTTCTCAGTTTGTTCTCAGTGAGGCCGTCAGAGACAGATGGTGTGGCCGTGTGTGCGACTCAGATGATGTTATCTGTGTTTCTCTCTCATCATGAGCTCTTTACATTGACTTCTGTATTTTATGTACAAAAACAGGGGTTTGTGTTGATTTCAGGTTTTGCTTTCCTTCTGGGAACATTTGGTTAAAAAGATGTTAAAACCTGATCCACACCGTCATCTCTGTGCCGGCATGTGCCACAGCATCTTCCTGGTTTCCCATCATCCCCGGAGGTGGCTCACGGCCCGTTGACATCTCAGCGTCATTCGTTTGTCTCAGTCATCGACAGTCTGGCAGTGTGTGTGTGTGTGTGTGTGTGTGTGTGTGTGTGTGCGCGCTCAGGGCCTCTCATTCGTCTTCAGAATCAGTGGAGCCAAACGCCGCTGGGGTTTCCTTTCCGTATCCTCTGACCAGCATGTAGATCACGTTATGGTCGGTGCCTGCGTCTTCACAGTGGGGAAACGTCACCGTCTGAGTGAGATCAGCAGTGACAGCTGTCAATCAGCAGACGAGGCTGCGGGCGGCTGCGCTTTACTGCACAAAGAACCTTCCTGTCATGCGAGATCAGTAGATGATGTGAAGAGATGAAGCCAACCAACCCTGTCAGTGACAGCTGATATTATGAACAGATACTTCTTTCACCATGATTTTACTATAGTATTTGCAGTAAAACCATAGTACTAATGGTTAAAGTCATGATGTAGAGACGGCTCTTCCTTATTGTAATGTACATCTGTATTATGGAAAAATAAAATGTAGAGCAGGGACTTCTGTGTTATTTGCCCCTATTTGGGTGTGAGCAAAAACACACCGTTTTTGTGTGTGTCCCTTTAAATGCAAATGAGCTGCTGCTCCCCGCCCCCTTTCCAGAAGAGGGCGGAGCTTTAACAGCTCGCGCTTCGGTTGCTCAACAACAACAAAGCTGGAGAATCTCACGCAGCCAAAATGAGGATTGTCAGTAACGGTGTTCAGCCTTACATTGTTCAAACCGGAGTCGATACTGATAGAGAGACTCAGGAAGAAGTTATAATAATAGACTACATAAAGTATATTAGTGTAATTTAACATAATTGCAGGCTCTGCACTTCCAATTTCTCTTAACATGGGGACAGGAGAGGTGTCAGTCAATCAATGGGAAAACAAAGTAACTTGTGTTGCTTATTTGAAAAAGTAACTCAGATATTTTGTTGTAAATGTAAAAGTAATGCATTACTAATTACTTGAAAAAGTAATCTGATTATGTAACTCACGTTACTTGTAATGTGTTACCGCCAACACTGCAAATCACTGTTCCTACAGCGTTTCTAGAACGTTTGTTACCAGCTAACAAATTAATTTGCTAATGTTTATATTACATTTGGAAACATTAATTATGAATGTTCAGTGTTTTTAAATGTTTTTTTTAATGGTTATGCGAACGTTAAGGAAACATTTCATTTTGCAAACATTATGGGATGTTACTTTTAAATTTTCTCTGAACATTCCACTCAGAACTGGGTTTACGTTACAATACAGAAGAAAATATTTGTTGCTACTTCCGTTTCGTCGCAACTTTAAACTCACACTGCGTCGGAAATCGAATACTTCTCTACTATATAGTATGCGAAAAATGATATGCCAACAGAGTAGTAGGCGAAAAGTAACCGTATGACTGCTTCCGACGAGATTCTGAAGTGCGCATTCTATGGACACTTTACTATCCCATGAGGCCACAGGAGAGGATTTATGAATGGAAGTGAAGCGATGCAACTGATGCTGGTAGGCAGTGTTGCCAAATCTACAGTTTTCCCACGGAATTGTGTTGCTGTGGGTTGTTTTTCATGTCCGCGGGTTGAAGCGACCCCAATAATGTTATATTTAGCCCCTGGAATGCTAATTTTGCTAGGGGAACCCCGCTAAAATTTTACCCCACGGGATGCGATTTTTACTGGGGACCAATGCGGCTAGTTTTGAGTAGCAGTTGGGCAGGTTTTGTTGTGAAAACCTAGCAACCCTGTCGGTAGGTCATGTGACAGTAACATACTACCCATATTCATACTACATACTTTTTTAACAGTAGTGCTTACTACTACACGATTTCGGAGCAGCGTCAAACTCATTTTCGTAAATGCGCCTCTTGAGCTTTGTTGTGATGCTTCCCTCATGCATATTTTTGACATGCCAGTCAAGCTGAATGAATCAATACTAATTAAAAAGTCATTAAGCGCTCATCTTTTAATGAATTAGAGGCGTTGTTGATCCAAACGCGCATGAATGCGGGATGATTTTTAATAACCGGCCCGCGCGGTAGTTTTGGTTCATTTGTATTCGTGTGTAGCCCTAACCGACATCAAAGAGACCCTCACCTCCTCACACAAGACCCTCACATCACCTACGAGCGGATCTGAATGTCAAGAGCTTCACGGCTCTATCGCTCCTGACGCGTCTTTTGTGTGGAAGCATTTAATCCGGCGACCGCCGCGGTAATTTCAGAACGCGCGATACGAGCTGAATACAGAAAGTCAGTGGAACACCTTGTGTGGGCGCCATCTCTCTCTCTCTCTCTCTCTGTCTATCTGTCTCTCTCTCTCTTTGGTTTTCTCCGAGCCAAATGAGCCCCTAAAGAAAAACCGTCAATCTGTGGATTTGGCATCCGTCTCCGTCTAATCACAGTGACAGAAATCGTCGTCCACGCTTCGCCTGGATTCCTTTTCAGACAGAACTGATTCATGTATTTGGGTATTTTTAATAAATCTGAGGGGATTTGAGGGAGAAAACCAATGAGTGTCGGTACGCTCCGGCGGGCACAGAGAGGCATATTGTGCCCACGCCGCGGGACTTTAATTAACTTATTTAAAGAGGCAGACGGGCGAAGTTTGGCTCACTCGAACTTTCTGTCAGGAAACACGAATGTTTCTGGCTCTTCACCCGGAGGTGAGGCACTCGTGATGTCTCTGGTAGACAGACGGTTAAAGTGGCTCTCTTGACAGGGGAATGAAAGCCGGACATCGTCTTCGTGCTCTCAGATGAGTGAGACAGCAGCTGCGGTGTGGATCAGTATATTTAGCACACTGGCATGAACACTATTCAGACAGATTCCTCTCTCAGCTGCTCACTAAACACAAGCACTTGATGATTATAACATCAAGGCCAAATCATATGATCAATATCTGTCTTCTGATTTAAATAACATATTTCAAAGCAAAAAATCTGACATGAAATGTCCCATAAATGTTGTTTCTTATGCTCAAATAGCGTTAAAAAAAACGTATTTTTCAGGATAGAGGAGCCAATGCGCATGTGCTGTCCTAAGCGCGTGTCTCAGGTTTCTATGGGAACCGAAGCTTCTAACGGCTGCTGCAGTGACGCAATGACTTTATCAATCAGTGATTGGCTCTTTTACTTAGAAGGCGGGAAGTATTCCGCCATATTGCGTGTTGGAGTTTCTCCCATTCATAACTGTCTTTCTACATCTATTTGGTTTACATGACACCAATAAATCTCCTTTTTTGGTCAACTATTCCTTTAGCTGAGATTCTCACTCTTTCTGCCACACATTTAACTCTATAAAGCCATATTTGATGTGAATTTCTAAGGTCTCTAAACGATCAACATGATCTGTCGCACACAATCTATTACAATCCTTCTGTCCTCTGTTTGATAGTTTAGACTTTAATTTGTAATTGTACAAACTTGTACAAACATTCTCCTTCAGCTTGTGCTTTACTTGTGTTTTTGCTGTGAAATCTTTACTGATTTTTATCAAGTAAAAGTAAGAAATGCTTGAAATACATTGTTTTACAGAAAAATCATGAGTATCAAATATGATCATTAGGCTTTTGAGACAGGTTTATTTGTTCATCTCACAATCATCATTGTATTGTATTGCATAAATATCTTACTAAGACATTATTGGCAGATATTGATATTTATTTGCATTTTATGTAAGTATCTGCTTTACTGTTATAAAGATGTCATTGATTTACATTACAAGCATCTGAATTTAAACTTCATTTTTGTCAGCATTTGCACCTAATTGCATATTTTTGTTCAGTTTGGGTCTCTGAATAAAACTGAGCTGTTTTCCATCATATTCTCACTATATCTGACTATATTAGCCATTAATGTAAAACACATATGCAAACTTTTGTCATATTTTGCCATAAACTGTTCAATTTAAATTGTTCAATTCTGACTATTATTTTATTTGTCAGGCTTTAGTCGCGTGCTTCAACCATTACTGAAACCTTTGTATGTAAATGGTGGTGGGGGGAAAAAAACTGAATTCTTTTGATATATAATTCATGAGAAAGACAGGATTTCAAGTATGCTTTCCTGACTGAAGATAAACATACTTGGGGTTCCTTGATAATCCATCTTAAGCCGATGCTGGATTCTGATATATGAGGGATCTGTATGACAGACAGACACTGAATGGACTTTGATTTTCAAGTGTAACCGGAGTGTCAAAAAATCCTAAAGGAATGTTCATGGAATTTCAGTCATAATTTAGTCCTAATCCTAATGGGATTAAAACAAGAATCCTGTTTTGTTGCTCAAATTAGACACTGTAAATATAAACTTCAGGTCCAGTCTTAGTTTTATTTTTAGTGTTGTCAAATCAATTAATTGTGATAAAATTTTGTGTGTGTGTACACGTATGTATATAGGCCTATATAAAACACATATACATTTACAAACTTTAATGCTAGATGCGATTAATTGATTTGACAGCGCTAGTTATTTTAGTATTATTCACATACTATTTTAGTTTCCATTTATATTTTATCTTTTATTTTTGTTTTATTTTAATTTAAGTTTAATTTTTAGAAATTGTGTTGTTTTTATTAGTGTTTTTTTTTTAAATATTCTATTTAGGTTTTTAATTTATTTTTATTATTTCAGGTTTAGTTTTAGTTTTTATATTTTAATTATTATTTCCAGTTAGTAGCCTAATTTTAGTGCTTCAACTTAAACCAAGGCAACATTTCTAATTTTAGTTTAGTTTGGGGTTTCTCAGAAGCAGAAGTCGTCATAGTTGGGTAAACTTTTATAGAGTACCTCAGGGATAACGTGTTTTTGTAGGCCAACCCGGAAGTTAGCGGCGCACGGGTTCCCTCGATCGAAAGCCTATGCATTTTTCCCATAGACTTTTGGAAAATCGCAAAAAATAAGCTCTGTGTTTAACAAAGCGTTATGACACTTACAAGTTTTGTCTATCAAGATAATCTTTACAAGTTAACACAACATTTATACATTTTGAAGCCTAAATGTCGTCAGATATAAAAAGTTAACAGTAGGCTATAAACAGACTACAGCACACCATGGTCGCGGATCAACCTCACCACCACCAAGCTTCCTCAAACTTTATTTAAAAACATGCTCGCTGATTATGATCTGCGCTGTGTATGAATAATTATCCACTTTTTCATGAGAAATGCTGTCCAAATGTCCTGTTTGTTATGATGACGTCTTAAGTCCCTACCAAAGGAAGTAGTCCCTTTTAGCAATTTGTTAGCAACTGCCATTTTAAGACACAATAAAGGTTTAAAAAAATCACAAGCGGGTTATAACTGGTGTGTTTTATGTCAAAACATGAAAATATTTAGAGGCTTTGTTAATCACAGACCTTATTTCAGGCGATTTAGCAAAAACCCATTCAAAAAACCCATTGACTTTGGGGCGATGGAACCGGAAGTCCTAAAATGCTAACTCGCTTCCGGGTTTTGCCTACAAAAACACGTCATCCCTGAGGTACTCTATAGACCTTGTGCGTCAGAGAAACAAGCGCGCCGCCATCTTTAAAATATTGTCTTTGAACTTTCGTTTTTGCGGTATCTCTGTCAAAGAATAATTAGCTGGTTAAGTGGATTTACTTGTTGTAGAGTTAATGAAAGTTATCGTGAGCATTGTAGTGTTTGAAGCAGATGTCATAAAAAATGTCAGTAGACCGGGAAGATTTTAAAACGAGCAGTTCATTCATAAATACGATCGCTGTGGAAATACAAACCGGAAGACAAAAGACAACGAGCGCAGCGCTGAAAAGGGGCGGGGCTACATGAGAGACATCATTAAATATATTTTTGTTTCCATTTCCACAAATAGCAAAAGAAAAACTCCACAATAGTGTTTTCATAACTTTATTAAAAAAAAATTAAAAAAAGAGGGAAAAAATATAGAGCGATTAATAACGGCAGTCAGGAGAGAAAGATGTCATTTTTACCGCCACTCCCATAGCCACTGTATTAGAAACACCCTCACAGCAGTTTTTTTTTTTTTTTTTTGTAATTTAATGCAACGGTAATATAATACTAATTATAGTGTTATAAATGTACATAAATTTTTTTTAAATGAAAATATAAAAAAATTGCAGGATTTACGATATTGATGACCCTCTGGCTTGCTTAGTTGGGGACACTTGACTTGACATTTTGATATTCAACAGTGCTTTTGATCTGCCTGCATTGACACTATTCTTTAAGAGCTGCTGTGCAGTCAAACAATGTACCAGTTATCAATGTAAAGCTGCTTTGACACAATCTACATTGTAAAAAGCGCTATATAAATAAAGGTGACTTGACTTGACTTGACCGTTAAAACGCGTCATCAGTCTGTGAAAAGGGCGGAAACCCTGAGAGGATTTAACATAGGCTATTAGTAAAACTCTCTGATCAGATGACACTGAAACAAGTTTTTACAATGTGTAACCCAGGTACGTCCTTATTTCTAAAATATATAATTTAGGATAGCCTATAGCCGAAATAAATAATGTGAGTTCTAAGAATTCACTTCATTTGACGTATACTTGTATAGCGCTTTTGACAAAACAGTTTCACAGAAAACGAACGTAAAATGCAACATATTTTGTACAGTGTATTTTCATACAGTATGTGTCAGTGTTATGTGACGTGTCTTGTCTATATAAACAAACACACACCACTGACCCACATCCAGCGCTTATTCTACAGGAACTGATGCAATAAGACCTCTCTGTTACAAACCCCGCCCTCACTTCATCCAAGAGCGCTGATTGGTCTGACGCGACAGCATCTCGTCTCTCATTGGTGCCTCCATGTGTCGGTCAGAGCGTGGTCTCTCTCTGCACATGGAGGGAATGAAGCCACGTTGACACCAATTAAAATTTTGTACCGATTTTTTAGAACACCGAACCGAATCTACATTTCAGTGAATCTCGGCGAAGGTGAGAAAATATTCCTTTTTCTGAGATGATGAAATGTTTTCGAGATTGTATCAGGCTGCAGGATAAGGAATGATTATTCATATGCACTGATCATACTCACAATAACATCATGTTTATACTTTATTCTATTGTGTATCACAACAATATTACTCTAGTAGTTGATGCACAATTAAGCAAAATGTTTATGTTGCAATGTATGCATAATATGACTGTATAATTGTTGTTTTACAGTGTTTTCTTGTAATTTATTATTGTCTTCCAGCTTCTTCAGGTTCTGAATGTGTTGTAGCTCAAGCTTTGATTTCCAGTGAATGCATGAACAGCATATGTTCTGAATGCAATGCATGTTTGTTTGGATGAAAGTGTCTGGCAGATGAGTAATCGAGTTGATGTGTGTGATTGTGTTTCTGCAGGTGAGGAATCATCAGGATGAGTGTGGGCTTCATTGGAGCGGGTCAGCTGGCACATGCCCTGGTCAAGGGCTTCACAGCGGCGGGTAAGAAACCTTAGCAAACACAGACTAGTGAACTTTAGTCTCTCGACTGATTGTTCTATCATTTTATTTGTTCACTTTACTGAGTTCATGCAACAACCAGGTCATAGTGACCACATCTGTCAAGATCCAAAAATAACAAGCTTTTGTCTTTATATTTTAATTTTAAATTATTTTTTAAAGTTTATTTTTATTATTTCAGTTTTAGTTATTTATCTATTTATTTCCAGTTTATAAGTTTAGTGCATCAAATTAATGGCAGTGTTTCTCATTTTTGTTTAGTGCATCTATTATTTATATTATTTAATTTAACAAATATATTTTTTAATAATTTTAGATAACAATTATAACCTTGGTTCCAGTAAGATCTAATGTAGAAGTCTTCAAATTACGACAGAAATTATTTGAACAGTTTGTTCAAATAATGAAATCATCTTCTTCTTTTATTTTTATTTTTTTTACCTCAAATACAAATTAAATTTTTTCCCCTGTGGTTCTTTTTTTTTTTTTTAAATAATACACTTTAATAATAATAATTATTATAATTTTTATGTTTGTATTTTAATTGTAGAAATGTTTTTTTTTAATATTAATATTTAGGTTTAATTTATTTTTATTATTTCAGTTTTATTTATTTTATTTATTTCCAGTTTGTAATTTTAGTGCATAAACTTAAAGGCAATGTTTCTCATTTTTATTTAGTATATCTTTTATTTATATTATTTTATTTCATTTAACAAATGTATTTTTTTAATCATTTTAGATTACAATAATAACCTTGATTCCAGTAAGTTCTACTGTAGAAGTCTTCAAATTGTTATTTATTTATTTATTTTTTACCTCAAATACAAATTAATTTTTTTCCCTCTGTGGTCCATTTTTTTTTTTTAAATTATAAACTTTTATTTTTATGTTTTCATTTTAATTTTAGAAATTTAGTCATTTTTATTAGTGTTTGTTTTTTTATATTAATATTTACGTTTAATTTATTTTATTTCAGTTTTAGTTAGTAATTTTAGAGTTTCAATTTAAAGGTGTAATATGTAATATTTTAGCAGTAAAATATCCAAAAACCACTAGGCCAGTGTTATATATTTTGTTCACTTGAGTACTTACAATATCCCAAATGTTTCCAACTATTTGTAAATCGTAAGAAAATTGCAATTTTAACCAAGGCTCCGGGACATGTGAGGAGTCGCCTGTCAATTGCGTCATACCCGCGTTACCCTCGGTTTCCGGTCTTATTTTGTAGAAACCATGGAAACACCAAAGGCGCTTTAATATATTACAAGTTTTAATAGACAAGGCAACAACTGTTTTGATGTATTTATAGACAGAAAACTTAATTATTGTTATATACCTCAACACATTTAGTCTCATTGTTTAAATCTAATTTTCTTGATTTTTTGCGAGTAGCATGCTTTACCATGCCTCAGAGAAAAACACTATTTTGTGAAGTAGCTAACGTAGCATAATCAGATGAAGCTTTATTTTTAGTAACAGTAATACAGAATTTTGTCCATCATACAATATGTTTTAAAATGAATTGCATGCCATTTATCAACACAAGCCATCCAGCATTTAATATGATATTCTAAAATCGATCTATCTTACTGCAGTGTGTAACAGTGTCTCACAGCAGCCGCCGAGCGTACGCACAGAGTAACGTTATAACATCATTTTCAACACACTCAAATGTATCTAATATGATAAACAGAGCTGTGTTACCTCATACTCATGACTGGAAAAGCGGAAGCGGCGCCGGCGACTGTGGCATAATAAAAGTTCCGCTGCTCGTGAGACGTGTATTGCGCAATCGCTCCAGCGGCCTCGTTCAGCTCCCTGCAACACTCGGTCCTGCTCTGCTTCATACTACAGTAACGTTAATAATCGCATCCATGAACATGATTTCTTCCCGAGTCCTATCCCTATTCTAATCCACCGTCCGTTGAGGTGAAGACCACATGTCCCAAGATTCCGCGCTCAAACTTGGCGTCATCAAGCTACGCCTTTGTTTTGAATAGGCCTCTAGTGGACAGAAATCCTACATACTGCACCTTTAAACTACTATTTCAGTTAGTTGCAAAAGCAACATTTCTAATTTTTATTAGGGTTAGGTTTTCATCTAATATTTATATACAGTAGTGTAGTGTATGTTCTCCTGAAGTCATGTTGTGTTTGTGTTTTCGCTCCTCATGCCTGTTTCATCCCCGTCTGTTTTTCAGGTGTAATTGCTGCAAACAGAATCACAGCGAGTTCACCTGACACAGATCTGCCAACAGTCTCCGGTCTACGGGTGTGTGAACCTGAACTCTGATGTTTTATAGTTTAAAGTCGTTATGAAAGGGAAGTTGCGCTCGTGTTTTCTTCCTATTGTGCCTGTATATCCGAGAGAAACGGCTTCTCAAACAAGAACAAATGTAGGGCGGGGCTTGATTTTGTCTGTGGGGAATTGATTGGATGGTTGTGGTTTACTATTGGTGGATCTCGTGTGAGTGACAGGTTGCCCCGCCCTCGTCATCAGAGAAGAGATGCTGCAAGAGGAAGTTATTCTGATTCAAGATTACGAGGAACATGAATTTAAAACAATAATGATGAAGTGCACCGATAAATCATTTAGAATAAACACTGCAATATTCCATAAAAATATTAATTTAATTTTGATTTCATGGTGACTTAAACATGTTCTTTTCACAGAAAATGGGCGTCAGTATGACTACAAGCAACAAAGAAGCCACAAACAAGAGTGACGTTCTGTTTTTGGCGGTCAAGCCGCACATCATCCCGTTCGTTCTGGATGAAATCGGTCCGGATATCGAGGACCGTCACCTCATCGTCTCCTGTGCCGCTGGAGTCACGATCAGCTCCATCGAGAAGGTGAGACACACAAATACTTTATTAAAAGCATTAATGAAATACAGTGTATTAGTAAACTTCTCTACACACTGTGGGTTTAATACAAACATGATTGACTGAATTATTCAGCAGAAAGTGGCAGATGAAACGCTGTATTATTGTTCTTTTTGTACTAACCTGTCATGGCTCGTGAAAACACATTCCTTGCTATTAATTATGCTGAAGCTCGTCTCTCCCTCAGGTTATGCATTTTTCTCTTTTATCAAACATTTTTCCTCAGCCGAGGCTCCCAAAGGAATCAATTATATGGTATGATTTGATCCGTTGTTTCATATTGACCGCTACACATTCATCTTCTTTTCTTCTCTGTGATTGTTTTACATGGAGTGTAGAGCAAAACAGCAGCTTCTGGAAGTATAAATCACGTTCATTATTCCATAGAGAAAGGTTTGAACAATAAGGAGCTCCAAGGTTGTAAAGTGATGGTCTGCGGTTCTGTAGGAACACAAGTCTTCAGTTTGCATGTGATTTCTGGAGTAGTTCATTCACACAACAACAAGTACACTATATATATATATATATATATATACTATATACACACACCGATCAGGCATAACATTATGAGCACTGACAGGTGAAGTGAATAACACTGATCATCTCTTCATCACGGCACCTGTTAGTGGGTGGATATATTAGGCAGCAAGTGAACATTTTGTCCTCAAAGTTGATGTGTTAGAAGCAGGAGAAATGGGCAAGCGTAAGGATTTGAGCGAGTTTGAAAAGGGCCGAATTGTGATGGCTAGACGACTGGGTCAGAGCATCTCCAAAACTGCAGCTCTTTTAGGGTGTTCCCGGTCTGCAGTGGTCAGTATCTATCAAAAGTGCTCCAAGGAAGGAACAGTGATGAACCGGCGACAGGGTCATGGGCGGCCAAGACTCAGCGAAGGCTGACCCGTGTGGTCCAATCCAACAGACGAGCTACTGTAGCTCAAATTGCTCAAGAAGTTAATGCTGGTTCTGATAGAAAGGTGTCAGAATACACAGTGCATCACAGTTTGTTGCGTATGGAGCTGCATAGCTGCAGACCAGTCAAGGTGCCCATGCTGACCGCTGTCCACCGCCGAAAGAGCCAACAGTGGACACGTGAGCATCGGAACTGGACCACGGAGCAATGGAAGAAGGTGGCCTGGTCTGATGAATCACGTTTTCTTTTACATCACGTGGATGGCCGGGTGTGTTGCTTACCTAGGGAACACATGGCACCAGAATGCACTATGCCGGCGGAGGCAGTGTGATGCTTTGGGCAATGTTCTGCCGGGAAACCTTGGGTCCTGCCATCCATGTGGATGTTACTTCGACACAAACCACCTACCTAAGCATTGTTGCAGACCATGTACACCCTTTCATGGAAACGGTGTGGCCTCTTTCAGCAGGATAATGCTCCTGCCACAAAGCAAAAATGGTTCAGGAATGGTTTGAGGAGCACAACAACGAGTTTGAGGTGTTGACTTGGCCTCCAAATTCACCAGATCTCAATCCAATGGAGCATCTGTGGGATGTGCTGAACAAACAAGTCCGATCCATGGAGGCTCCACCTCGCAACTTACAGGACTTAAAGGATCTGCTGCTAACATCTTGGTGTCAGATACGACAGCACACCTTCAGGGGTCTAGTGGAGTTCATGCCTCGACGGGTCAGGGCTGTTTCGGCAGCAAAAGTGGGACCAACACAATATTAGGAAGGTGGTCATATATGCCTGATCGGTGTATAACATGAAAACACTTTCAATAATAGCAATAATTCCATGTACAGGTAAATAAGATGCAGATGAATCCTCCTCTGTGTGCAGAAGCTGCTTCAGTACCGCACGTCTCCTAAAGTGATGCGCTGCATGACCAACACGCCGGTGGTGGTACGCGAGGGGGCGACGGTTTACGCCACAGGAACTCACGCTGACGTGGAGGACGGGAAGCTCCTGGAGCAGCTCATGGCGAGTGTCGGCTTCTGTACGGAGGTGGAGGAGGATCTGATCGACGCCGTGACGGGCCTCAGCGGCAGCGGACCTGCTTACGTGAGCCTCACCTTCACACACTAACACTGGGAAACATTTGATTTCTGAAGGATCATGTGACACTGAAGACTGGAGTAATGATGCTGAAAATTCAGCTTTGATCACAGGAATAAATTACATTTTACAATATATTCACATGTAAAATAGATGTTTTCTATATTTCACAATTTTTACTGTATTTTTGACTTATGTTAATGAATCTTGCATTATTTACTTTGTTCTCAGCATGAGAATAACTCTGTTAAAATCATTGTTTTTTAAAACCGATGTCTTGTATATTTGTTTGTTGTCAGGCGTTTACGGCTCTGGACGCTCTGGCTGATGGCGGGGTGAAGATGGGGTTGCCACGGAGACTGGCGGTGAGACTGGGAGCTCAAGCTTTACTGGTACGTCACGTCACATGACTCGAGCTCTCATGAAGTCTGGATTTACAGTGACTATAATAGTGGTTAAAGATGCATACACAAGATGACATGACCTTTTGACCTTTTTTTTTTTTTTTTTTTTTTTTTTTTTTAAACAAGTGGTGATAAATGTGAGGCTGAAGCTACAACAGTTTTTGTATGTACGAACATAAAAAAAGTGAGTTTGGCTTGATGGCATCACAAATATTATGTAAATTTATGCTTTATTTGGTAGTGTCTTATTTAATATTTCTTTTTTTTTTTCTGGATTCTATTTTATTAAATTAACAGAAATTAATTTTAGGGCCCTGAGAATTTTTTTTCTTCTTCCCTTCCCTTTTTTTTTTCAAATTCTGTTTTAATGGTCAAATTATTTTTTTTATTAATCCAAAAGCATTACAATTTAAGAACACTTTATTAAATTGTAACAAAAATAAAATATTTTTTTTTGCAATTTTGTACTGGATTCTGTTTAATTAAATTAAAACAAAAAAAATCTGTCTTAATGGTTACATTAATTTTTTTTTAAACATTTTTTTAGTACCATTTAACAATAATTCATTAAATTTTAACAAAAATAAACCTATTTCTCTCCCAGTTTTTCCCATTTTCCCAAATTAACAAACATTAGTTTTAGGGCCCTATTAATTTTTTTCTTTAATAAAAGTTTTTTTTCCCCCAAAATTCTGTTTCAATGGTTCAATTATTATTAATCAAAAAGCATTACAATTTAACAACACTTTATTAAATTTTAAACAAAAATACATTTTTAGGGCCCTATGAAATCTGTTATATTTTTTTCCCAAATTCCCCCCAAAAATTTTTCCTTTTTTTTTTTTTTTTTTTTCTGGATTCTGGTTTAAATGTTGAATTATATTCTAGCAATAAAAAGCATGTCTAATGAATTGAAATCATAATTATTTATTATTACATTTGAATAAAAACTACATTTTTAGAGTCCTATGAAATCCATTTTATTTTCCCCAAATTCCAGGTATTCTGCTGAATTTTTTCTGCCGTTGTTATTTACAGGGCGCAGCTAAAATGCTTCTGGACTCGGAGCAGCACCCGGGGCAACTGAAGGACAATGTCTGCTCACCAGGTGGCGCTACAATCCACGCGCTGCACTTCCTGGAGAGCGGAGGCTTCCGGAGTCTCCTCATCAATGCCGTGGAGGCGTCCTGCATCCGAACCCGGTAAGAGCTTTCATCTGCTAAGTACTGCCGTTCTGTCGGCTCTTAATTACTGCTTTGTATTAGTAAGAGGCCAGTTCGTCTGCAGTGTCCAATGATGGATCGATAAGTAAATATTGGGTGAAATAAGTGTTCAGTTAACTTCATACTGGTCATTCTGTTTTAGTGGTAGTGTGTTGAAACTAGCGGTTATGGTAAGGGGCGGGACATTTGCCAAACACGCTCGAAGCGATTGACCAATCACAATACACTGCTCCAGCCGACCAATCAGAGCACATTGTGCTTTTCAGAAGGAGGGGCTTCATAGAGACAGAATCTGAACAGAGCGTTACTGACAGACTGAGAAGAGAGGAGCTGAACAATGAGGAAAATAATCAACATTCAAGCAGGAAAACCTGTTCTAGTAGAGCCAAAAAACAAAATCAAGGACAACAGGTCCTCTTTAATAACGTGTTCCTCTTGGCAGAGAGCTGCAGTCTCTGGCCGATCAGGAGAAGATCTCGCCCGCTGCCATCAAGAAGACGACGCTGGATAAAGTGCTGCAGCAGCCGGGCGTCTCGTCCACGTCCGTGGGAACCAAGAGCAGAGTGAACCTGTTCAACAACCGGAGCGGCGCCAAGAAGAACTGAACATGACGGTCTGATCTCTCACGGGACAATACAAGATAATGGCAGTGGCGTCCGTCCATACAAACACACACAATCAGACTGAAGTGCATTATGATGTTACACTAGTACAGGAAACATGTCATTATGGAGTGTAATTTCTTGTCATATCTCTGAAAATTTAAAGGAAACTATATATAAAATGTCAATAGTCACTTTACTGTCATTTGCACACGAACCTTCAGACCTGTTGATTTTTCTTTGAGTGACTGTTACAGGAAGTGATGTCACAGAATGGCTCTTTAAAAGTAATTTCTTTTTCATTCTCTTGATCTCTTTGAATATGTTACCTCTTTTTCAAACACTTCATGGGGATTTATTATAGATCTGGATGCCCGTATATAATTTTTTTTTTGTTTGTTTGTTTGTTTGTTATTTTTAAAACGTTGGTGAAAATAATGGATGTCAAACAGCCAAAGTGTTTTGTAAGCCAGTTGTCATGTGTGAAACATCTGTCTGTCCGTTATGTGTATTTCTATTGCAGAAAACCACATAAATGGTGCTTAATGTTAAAAAAGAAGTGCTTACGCTTGCAGTTTTATTTCCGTCTGCTTCATTGATGAACTGCGTTCTTGATGAGCGAGAACATTGTTGAGTTTGTTGCAGACCTGTAATTAGAGCAGGAGGGAACTATGAATAATTAATGTTTCTTTAAGCAAATTAACTGAAGGTGTTTCTCAACAGGAGAACAAACTCGCTGCGTCATGACAGCCTTCAGGTGCTGAACACAAAAACCCCCAAAATCATTGCACAAGTTGTTCTCAGACGCTTCTTCCTCGTGTGTTACCGTAAACTGTTTCTCCATGTGATTGTGCAAGTTTTTTTTCAGTCATTGAACATTGCAGTTATTAGCGAGTCTAGTAGTACTTGATGACGCTTGCCTTTTTTTAGAGCTGCTTTACAACAGAATTGAATTCTGTTTGCGTCGTTGATCATAATTTCCCCGTTTCTCACTGTGAAGCTGCGCACACACTCACTCAGTCACTCTCACACACACACACACACACACACACACACACACACACACACACACACATTCACTTATTCACTCACACACACTTATTCATTCTCACACACACACACTCTCATTCACTCACTCATTCTCACACACATTCAATCACTCATTCACTTATTCACTCACACACTTTCACTCATTCTCACACATTCACTTATTCACTCACACACACACTCACTCTCACTCATTCACTCATTCATTCACTTATTCACTCACTCACACACTTTCACTCATTCATTGACACTCACTCATTCACTTATTCAAACACATACACACACACTCATTCATTCACTTATTCACTCACTCTCACATTCACTCATTCACTTATTCACTCACACACACACACACACATTCACTCATTCTCACTCACACATTCACTTATTCACTCACACACTCATTCACTTATTCACACACTTTCACTCATTCATTCTCACTCACACATTCACTTATTCACTCTCACTCACTCACTCTCATTCACTTATTCACTCACTCACTCACACATTCACTTATTCACACACACTCTCACTCACTCACACTTACTCACTAATTCAGTCACTCACACATTCACTTATTCACTCTCTCACACACACTCACTCACTCACACATTCACTTATTCACTCACACACACCCACACTTATTCACACACTCACACTCACTCTAGTGAGTGAGTGTGTGTGTGAGAGAGAGTTCTGCTGCGTTGAGCTGATGTGAGGGAACGTTTCCAAACTCAGCTGGAGGCTCAGCTATTTCTAGAGCTGAATTTTGTAGATGTTTTTCTGCTCAGCTGGCATGTAGATGAGTGCATGAAGACAGACGCCTGTTTTAGAACCGTCAGGGTCACTTCTGAAGCCTCTCTGACCTACAGGTCAAAGTTCATGTAGGGGAGACACCAGCTCAGAGAAGGAAATGAGCAGAACAAAGTGGCTGACCAATACTGTATAAGAACATTTGTTTTTTGCTATTGTTATGGAAACATTACTCCTGAATGTTCTCTGAACGTTCCAAACATTTTTTAAATGAAAAATGTTTGGAATGAATGTTTTATTAATCATACTGAAAGGATGTTTGCTTATAACTTTGAGAGAACCTTGCCGGAACGTTCTTTGTGAGCTGGGATAATGGCATTTGTGATGGCTGACCTCCATGTGATCCTGATGGTATGTTATTCTGTATTGCAATCTGTTTGATCAAATTGCACAAATCACAACATCAACATTTAGAAAGATGAAATCCTCATGAAAGCTGGCTGTCAGTCTCTTCAGCTCTTTATGAACATCCTGTTCATTCTCTTATCATTGTGTAAAAAGTCTAATAAAGTTGAAGTGCCCGAGTCTGACCAGGGCAGATTCCTGATAGACTTCCTTGAATTACAACACAAGCATTTTCATTTTTGCAAAGTTTCAGAGCAAGAGTTAATTTCTGTTTCTCAGAACCTTTCGAAGTGATTACTATTATGTGTCGATGTCTTTACGTTCACGGGCAGGACAGCAGGATTAGTTCCAGCGTTCAGCGTGTGATTAAGGACGCTGCTCTTGTGTTGTGTGTTCTGAGGGCCGCTGTTTATTTGTGTCTCTGATTGGAAGTCGAGGAGGCGCTAAAGAGTTTGATAATCCTCCTTTTATTCCAGGGGTTCTTCCTCGGCTGGCCCAGCGCTCTCAAACGCTGATAAGTCAAACGAATCTTACGCTCCTGTTATTCCTCTGGAAACACGCGGGACTGTTTCAGACGCTGTTCATCATTTTCTGATGATGTTCCACAAACACAATCAGTCATTTTCTCCATTCTTGAGTTGCTCGCCTCGCCAAACAAGTTTCTTCAAAAGAGCTTTTGCCTATTTGTGAACCATTTTTAACTACTTGGGATTATTTTTCTTCTAAGTTTTTGCACGCATAAAAAGGATAAATCATCCAAAAGTAAAAATTCTCATTTACTCTCATGTCGGCTGTCCCAGCTAACAGGGAACGTTCTAACAAGGTTCTCTCAAAGTTCATTTAAAAGTAATGTTCCCATAATGTTTGCAAAATGATAAAATGTAATGTTTTTAAAACATTGAACATTTTTAATGTTCTGAGAACATTCATAAATGATGTTTTCATAACTTAATAATAGTGCTGTCAAACCGATTAATCGCATCTAACATAAAAGTTTGTGTGTGTGTGTGTGTGTGTATATATATATATATATATATATATATATATATACACACATATTTACAAATTTTGTTAGAAAACATTCATAAATAATGTTTTCATAACTTAATATTAGTGCTGTCAAATCAATTGATCGCATTATCACATCTAACAAAGGTTTGTGTATATAATGTACACAGACATTTACAAACTTATATGAGAACATTCAGAAATAATGTTTTCATAACTTAATATTAGTGCTGTCAAATCGATTAATCGCGATCAATCGCATCTAACATAAGTTTGTTTATAATATATATATATATATATATATATATATATATATATATACACACACACACACACACACACACACATATTTACAAACTTATATTAGATGAGAACATTCAGAAATGTTTTCATAACTTATTGGTGCTGTCAAATCGATTAATCGTGATTAATCGCATATCGCATCTAACATAAAAGTTTGTTTACAATATATACACATATATTTACAAACTTTTATATTAGATGAGAACATTCAGAAATGTTTTCATAACTTAGTGCTGTCAAATCGATTAATCACGATTAATCTCATAATCGCATCTAACATAAAAGTTTGTGTATACACACACACACACACACATATTTACAAACGTTTGTTAAATGAGAACATTCAGAAATGTTTTCATAACTTAATATTAGCGCTGTCAAATCGATTAATCGTGATTAATCGCATCTAACATAAAAGTTTGTTTACAATATATACACATATATTTACAAACTTGTTAGATGAGAACATTCAGAAGTAATGTTTTCATAACTTAATATTAGTGCTGTCAAATCGATTAATCGTGATTAATCGCATAATCGCATCTGACATAGAAGTTTGTATACACACACACACATTTACAAACTTTTATGTTAGATGCAATTCATCGCAATTAACCGATTTGACAGCATGACTATTAACGTTCTTAAAACATATTTTTTGTTAGATGGAGTCAAACTCCAAAAAGGACAAACAAATCACCATCATAAAAGTATCATTAAAGTAGAATAATGACTTACATCATGGTGTGTTCTTCATGCAAAATGATTATGAAGAATATGAACTGCTTTTATACCATTTTTCAGCTTGACAGCCCCATCTGCAACATTTCTTGGGTAAAACACTGATTTCATATAGTGATCTAATAGACAACTGGCACCAGGGTTGCCAAGTCTGCAGTTTTCCCGCAGAATTAGGCTACTTTTAAACTGCTGATTTTCCCCCCAGGGGTTAAAGGTTTGACATATTGCAAGTTTTGTGATCACTAAGATATAGTGCTTTCATTTTGCATAACTACATAAAATATGTATTTTAGGTATAGGTTTGAGTTTTGGTATTTGGGATATGGCTATTGGGCTAGTTTGGTTACGCACACCTGGCAACCCTGGCTGGCACAGAATCAACACTAAAGCCGTTTTTGCTAAGAGCTGCCTGAAAGTGTCCATTAGATACCACAAATCCATCTAGACGTTTGCAAAACCACCTTACGTGTTGCAGATGCATTTCAACTCTTTATTTCTGTTGGAGCTTCCGCAGCACTGATATTCTCTGAAAAGAGCTACTGTGAAGGAGTGTGAACAGAGAAGTGTGTGTTTGAACAGATATATTTTATCATTGCTCTACAGCTGGCGGCTGCAAAGGGGAAAGAGGAAGACGGGCTCTGGTTCTGACGGTTCATCAAAACCACAGTGAATCATCATGTCAGCTTCCTCAAGTGTGAGCATCACTGATGCAACCCTGATGGAAGTCAATGCAGCTTCACCTGAGTTAAACATTTTTGTGCTAACATTTTGAGAATATTATTCTCAAATACCAGCGCTGCGTCTGAAATCTATTTCTTCCTTACTATATAGTGTGCGAAAAACAGTACACCAAAAGAGTAGTAAGTTCGAATGCATAGTATTCGAAAAACAGTAGACGAAAAGTCTCAGGATGACCTATACTACTTCTGGCGAGATTCTGAAGTGCGCATTCGATGGACACTTTACCATCCCATAAAGCGACGGGAGAGAATTTATGAATGCTAGTGAAACGATGCAACTGACGCTGGTAAGCAGTGTTGCCAAGTCTGTGGTTTTCCCGCGTAATTGGGCTACTTTTACGCCGTTGCCGTGGGTTATTTTTCATGTCCGCGGGTTGAAGCGATATTTAGCCGCTGGAATGAGAATTTTACCAGGGGAACCCCGCCAAAAACGCAGATTTTCCCCTCCGCCATATTTTCTGTGGTTGTGAAAACCTGGCAACCCTCCTGTATGGTCACATGATATATGACAACATGGTGAATGTAATACATCCATGGCTGCATTCCACTCCAAATCACTCCTTCACTCGCTAACTTCCCTCCATCTCGTGGACTCGGATGTGCGTCATTGCTTACGTTGCGTGAGTGCCCACTACTGGCGGAACTCGTGCATAAGTTTTAAATGAAACGCACTAAGCCCTTGATCACTTGGAATTCACTATGGAGCTGATTTTTTATTTAAACCCCTTTTCTACTTATGAATTTATTTTATGCAACATTCTATATGCTTATAAGTTTTTGGAGAAAATATATAAAATTCTATAGGTATATGAGCTGTTGGAGAAAAATAAAATTACAAAAATGAAACAGAATATCAATAGTATAAATTTTGAGTGTGAATATATGGTAGCTACAAATATTATGTGATTAAATCTCAACATAATTAATATATTATACACTATTATGCGATTAATTCTTAAAATAATCAATATATCATACACTTCAGTTAAGCGCGATCTGCTCTGACGTCACAATCAAGTTGAATTGTGGGATATAGAGCTGCTTGAAGTGTACATCGGAGTAGACTCGCTCCCTCTGTCAAAATCGAGGGGACGAGGGTCTGTCCATATAAACTTCCCTCGTCCACTTCACGAAGTGTAACGCACTTCAAAATGGCGTCAGGAATTCCCCCGAGTGTAAGTGCTTCGGGAAGTTCGTGAGTGCATGTCTAAAAATGGAGTGGAACGCAGCCCGGATTTCACTCATACTATATAGAACATTCATTTTAAAAGTCGCAAAACAAGTTCAAATTCAAATGCAGTACCTAATCAGTATGCGATTTCAGTCCTCATTTGCATTTTATGTAAATACGTAACATTCTCAGTACTGTTTGTAAAGATGTTGTGTTTAATGAGCTTTATTTTGTTTTACTTATTTATTATGTTTTATTAGAATGTAATAGACTGCATTTATGCTCTTTTAATTCTACTGTTCATGAGCGCTCATCATGCGCCTGTTCCTTTAAGAGTCGCGCTGCCGTTGCGTAGGTCCTTCATGAATGAAACCACGTGACCAACCCAAATCATATGACGTCTGGCTTCAGCGCGAGAGAAAGAGGATCAACACGGTCTCAAATTCGCCGACAACAGCGTCAAACTCCCGCTGGATTCTCTTCGCTTCCACCAGACACCGTCATCTGCAGCGCCAGACGTTTCCTAACGCGTTCGGTGAGTGCGTCGATGCTGAATGTGTTTATAACGCGGACGAGAGTCGCTCGACTCAGACCTGTTTTGCTGAGTGTGCACGACACTGTGTGTGTATGTGTTTGCGCGTGCGTGTGAGCGTATATGTCAGTTTCTTTTTTTAGTGCAGAACCATTTACAAATATATACAAACAAAATGAGGAATTAAATAAAGAACATTCAGAATAATAGCACCAAAAAAGAAGTAGTGTTATTATTAATTCTAGTTATATTATTATTAATAATATTCTATATTATTATTATTATCGTTGTTATTATTATTAATTCTAAGTATTTAAATAAATAAAAAAATGTCAAGGGACTAGAATAAAAGTTATGTATTTTGTATTTTAAGAAGTTTCAAATATTCTACACCGTCTTTTTTGCAGCATCACAGTATTATGAATTAATTCTGGTTTATTAAATTTGCCTATTTATAGTTATGAATATTCATAAATAATTTAAATATGTAATTAATAACTATTATTCGGCAAGTTGTTCATAAATGGATTGTAAAAATATGATTTTAAAAAAAGCTATATCACTCAAAATAACTTTTTTTTCCCCCGTTATTTTTTTCCACACAACTACTGGTGATCTTTAGAACTATTTATAATCATGAATATATAATTTCCCGTTATATTTAACTACATATAGTTACCCTATCTATGTATTTAGCGATACTAGCAAATGGCTAATAATAAAATGGTGTTAATATTACAATAATTTATTAATATGTGTATTGTTTACTATATTATAATTATCAGTGTTCATAGGCTCATATACATATGTGTGCGCGTCACATGACTCCGCCGCGCGCGTTGAGCGGGACGCGCGTTTTAAAGGGCTCGCCGTGCTGAATCATCACGATCGGGTCATTCCGCTTAAAACCCGCCACACACGCTCTCTCTCTTTCTCTCTCTCTCTCTCTCTCTCACACACACACACACACACACACACTGAGCCATGATGACAGCGAACAGACAAAGGGCTCATCGATACACACTCACACACCCTAATCTGTGATCAATCAGCTGCTCAGATCGGCTCTGATCGTCGCTTTCGATTTGAAACATTTGCAGAAATCAGCGGGATTCGGCTTGTGTTATATTTAGAGAAAGAGAGAGAGAGAGTGTGTGTGTGTGTCAGGCAGAGGTTACACAGCAACACAAACGCACGCGCGCGCGCACACGCGAATCTCTGGATCTGAATAATCGGAACCTGCTGGTTCATCAGAACCGTCTGCGCTGGACACAGATCGTCCGGGTTCGAGGTGCGTTATTCTTTCTCTTTAGACGTTTTTGTCTGTTTTACGCGAGGCGAGGGAATTATTTCTACAGGTTTACACCCTTAGTAAAAGTACTGTGGCGGTACTATGGTATCAGGTGTAGTACTTTTTGTTATATGCTTCTGATTCGTGTGTCATGGTATTTTATTTGCCTACATTGACATCATTTCATGGGCATCTGTGTCGTTTCGAATCGTTCCAAGGTGCTTACGAGCCCTAGGTAGGGAACACATTAGGGTTTGAGACCACAGCGAACAAAAATGTATGTTCTAAGAACGTTTTGCTAGCGTTGACATTTAGATCAGAAAACGACATTTTTTTAATGTTCTCTGGTCGTTCAAACCGTCGTTTTTTTAAAAAAGGTTTTTTTTTTTAAAGCGCGGGAACATTCCCTTATATCATTTTCCAAACATTGGGACGTTACTTTTGAAAGTTCTGAGAACGTTCCCTGTTTGCTGAGACAAAATAAAACACATTTTGTTTTTTGTAGAAGACGCTAAAAGAAAGTACAAAAAGTACCATGGTACTTAAAAAAATATACCATGGTACTGGATGATATATCATTGTATTTGAATGGTACTTCAAAGAACACTATCTTTGTTTATCTTGACATATGATTTAACGCCCTGTTCTATTCATGTTGTGAACGAGAAACTAGTTTTGTGGAGCATTTGTTGAATTCCGTTACCGCGCGCGCGCTCGGAATCATGATATCAGCGTGATTTCAAATCAGCGCTGCTGAAAATCATCATATCAGCGGTATTAATGGGCATTTGAGCGGATGAGGAAGATGCTGATTCATCAATCGCTGGTATTTGTTTGACGTGAACCCGGGCACCGGGGCGTCATGGCAACACGGCACATCGGAGCGCGCGGAACCGGGTAGCTTTCGAGGCACGGAGAGAGCGCGTGCATCAATAACAGCAGCGCTGCGCGTTTCACTGTGTTCAGATTGATGTCTTTATCAGTTGCTTTTACACGTGTGTAGACACAAATGACAACAAAATATAATTATATATAGCATGCACTTAGTATGTGTCTTTTTTTATAATGTTTACATTACATTTTTACATTGATTCAGGAAAGATATGATTAGAATACACGCATATCTGCTGCTTGTACTTGTGTATTTGCTTTACAGACCGTTTGTTCTTATACATTTTGTTTTTTAAATCAGCTTTTGTGGTTTCGTACCATGGTAAAGTGATTGTTGCTGAGCCTAGACAGCATTTCTGGGCATCAGTCCTGCTCAGCATCATCACAGATACTGACCTCATTGAGATTTTTAATAAAATTGCTTATGGACGGTACATTTTTGTACAGCATTACCTTTTATATTTTGCTGCCAAATCTCACTCTAAAAAAATGCTGTGTTAAAAACAACCGTAAGTTGGGTTGAAAATGGACAAACCCAGCGATTGGGTTGTTTTAACCCAGCGGTTGGGTTAAATGTTGCCCAACCTGCTGGGTCGTTTTATTTAACTCAACTATTGTTTAAAAATGACTATATGGCTGACCTAAAATGAACCCAAAATAGGTTGGAAATTAAAAATCAGACACATAATTACTAGAGGCAACAATAATAATCAAAAGGTGAACATTTATTAATAAGCAATTTAATAAATGTTTATTGTTTCATTATTATTCATTAAACTTATTAATAAATGTTCATATATTAAACATATTAATATTAATTTCCAGCATATTTTAGGTTAATTTTATGCCAGTCATATAGTAATTTTTAAACAATAGTTGAGTTAAATAAAACTACCCAGCAGGTTGGGCAACATTTAACCCAACCGCTGGGTTAAAACAACCCAATCGCTGGGTTTGTCCATTTTCAACCCAACTTGTGTTTTTTAACCCAGCATTTTTAGAGTGCCATTTCTCACCGTGAAAATATTAGCAGGCGTTAAACTACAATCAAACAAATAAATTTTGACGTGAAGATTCCTGTATCTCAAACAGCACTAGCAACGCCAAGGTCATGGGTTCGAGTCCCAATGAAGTGCATGAACTGATACACCTTGAATGCAATGCAAGTCACTTTGGATGAAAGCATCTGCCAAATGCATGAATGTAAACACATCAGTGGTGTCCAAAACTGCTATCATGTATGTAATTAAGTATTTGCAAGTCAATCCAAAAGTTGCTACATGTCTAAAAAAGTAGGAGCACCATACTGGTGGTACCATTTTCTTTTGGTTAGTGAGATCTGTGTAACCATGTAAATCCATTTAGACCCTTTTAAGAGCCAGTTTACATCATTAACCGGAAATCTCCCAATAACAATTCCAGCTAATTGTGATATTCGGGCAATTAGAGTCTGAAACTCTGTGGCAGAGAGGTGTAATCTGATCAGGACTGTACTTTAGGCTGAAGATTCACTCTTAATTGAGCGCTGACTGAAGCTTATGAGTGAAATCTGCTGATGGTTGAGAGCAAACGAGTGCATGATTGAAGTTGTGGTGAACAGGAGAGTTTTTTTTTGTCTTTAAGGCATTCTCTGAAAGCGCTGAGACAACCAAAAAACAGTCTCTCGCTTGACAGATGGTGTTTGCGCTGGTTACTGGTGATCTTTGTGCTCTGAGAGCGAGCGAAAGACGTCGTAATGTGACATGGATGATGATGTCGGAAACAACTTGAGATGCGCCCGCCTCGGGTTAATCTTAAATAAAGGTGTAAAACGGTGTGATGAACGAGAGGAGGGTGGATTGCTGCACTTGCAACTTTTTAAAATGCGAGACTTGCATCACCAAAAGAAATGTGATCGTTTGCATTTACAGTAAGTGTTTTGCAACAGATTGCAGTTTCTGTTCTTCCTCTTTTTTTTTTTTTTTTTACTAACAGGTAGTTTTTCTCCTTTTTTTTCTTTCTTCCCCCAGCAGAATACTCTTCCTCTTATTCAGAGCGATGCGGCTGCATTAGCAGTAAGTGTGTGTGTTTTAGAGAAGACTAAAGTCAGAGCTGTGTGTGTGTGTGTGTGTTAGAGGACAATGTTCATATCAACCCCATTTGTGCCTGTTTGATTGCATCAGTTTCTTTGAACACATAATCTGTCCTGTTAGACTCTCTTATATCTTTAGTGTTTGCGGTACAGAAATGAAAATGAGGTGGGGAAATGTACTTAACACTGTTGTCACAATACCAAAATTATATGATACCTGACTAAAATACCTCGATACCGATACTAAATACCATGGCAAAAAAACTAAAATGGTAAATGTAATTGAATATGACAGAACTTAAAATTCATTGTTTTATTAATAAAAAAAACAATCACTTTTCCAGGGTGTTCCTGCGCTGCTTTTTGACCCTTCCCTGCCCTTTATTTAAAAAAATTATAATTACATGTCAGTGTGAACGTTCTTACAGAGATGGTTGCAATAATCACATTATCTAATATTTCGAACAGGTTGTGATAGGGATGGGTGACATGACCAAAATCTTGTTTCATTATGAGTCATTTCATATATTTTATAATCACAACATAGTTATTTAAATTTATTTTATCGCTGTTACTAAAGCAAAGATGCAATCAAACAATATTACACATTCTATATAAGAAAGATATAAATGAAAAGTGTTTTACATTTTTCAGGTAGGCTACAGTAGGTCTATTTAATAGTAGCAATTGAGTAAGATATTAAAGCTGCAGTCAGTAAGTTTTGCCTCTTTGTCGCCATCTCTGTTTGAAACCTGCAATTGCAGTTATTTGCGGAATTATCATCTTTACGTGGGCTGTGCCTCAGCGAGGATGAATCTAATGTTTGCTGTCAGTCACCACATCGGTGTGGATACTGTACTTTGGAAACACAGATTCTACGTTTCGGAAGTATGACCAAAATAAGAATTTCATCTGAACAAGTAACATGTCTGCCACTTTTGTTCTGACCAACTGAGAAAACAAAGCATTACAATAAATCGCGCTGCCAATGGTGATTAAATCTAACGATCGCTTAGCTCATATCACATCAAACCGTGCAAATAATTAGTATTGTTATACTTTGTTCTCCAATTGTTAATGTTAACAACATCAGCATTGCGTGACTATGTGTATTTAGTGTGTATTAGCGTTACCTGTAGGTTTCAATTTCTGTAGCCACTCCACAGTGCGAAGTCTTTTGCTTTTTGACTACAGGTGAATCTCCATTTGTCACTGATGATTGTCATTTGGACCTTTCTGGTTTACAGTCCGCCATCAAAATAAGTTTAATTATTCCAGCTGTTGTGAGAAAAGGCTATAAATGATCCGTCACCTGTAGCATCCTCACATGATATAGCCTACTAGCCGGGACTCCTTCTTCATGTAAACAGACGTGACGTAAGGGGCCGTTCACATATCGCGTCTAAAAACTTGTGGAAAGTAGGAAGTTCCTCTCCACGGGGAGTAGGAAGTTTCAGCAAAGGATAAAATGATTTCTAGCCCTTGCATTAGCTTTACTACTGGATATATTTATGGAGATGAGATGTAAAAACCACCCTGTACAGCTATGATCAGCTGTTCGGCTGAGATTTCGATGTTTTGTTACGGAAAGGCCGAAGTTGATCGGTTGGTTCTTGTCACATGACCTGCGGTGTGCTTGCGGCATTCTGAAAAGCTGACAATTTTTTTCATCTCGATGCGCCTGGAAAATCGCGTCGCTTCCATTATGGGCGTGCCTGCCGCACGGCTACTTTTGGAATAACTGACTTGCGCGCGAAAAAGATGCAATATGTGAACGGCCCCTAATGACGCAAAGACGAACGCCGGCATGCTCGAATTTCCCGCGGAAACACACCAGTACTGATTTTATTATAAAACATTATTACAAGCTTACTGTTGTGAATCGGGCTAAGGTAATGAGATAGTTTTGAACACTGGCTGGTTATGTACTTGCTCAAAAAATCGATTTTGGATCATTTTTAACCAACAAAAGTTACAGACTGCAGCTTTAAATAATCTAATGTAAACAAAACCTGCATTGTCTTCACTCTATAAGTTAACTATACACTGATTCTTAAAAAAATATGTTAAAGTTATAAACATTACTCACACAGACAGCAGCTGGTTTATTAGGCTACTGTCACTTTAAGACCTGCACGGACCCAAAGCACTGGAACACATCCGATTTCCTTTTCAACTGTTGTGTTCACTAGTAAAGACTCCCAAGCAGTGTTGCCAAGTCCGCGGTTTTCTTTAGCACTGTTGCCGCGGGTTGTTTTTCATGTCCGCGGGTTGAAGCGTCCGCAAATAAATTGATATCTAGACTTTGGAATGTGAATTTAACCAGGGGAACCCTGCCAAAAATACGGATTTTATCCCCCAGAATGTGATTTTTACCCCCCTGAAATGTAATTGGGCTAGTTTTGAGTATCAATTAGGCAGGTTCTGTTGTTAAAAAAAAACCTGGCAACCCTGCTCCCGACTTAGTCAACTGTGTTTACGTGAATACTCGCCAGGATGTGCATTTTAACATATTTTTGCCCATTCAAGGGCAATAATCCGCAAAAGAGACCTGAAGCTGCGATCGCATGCTGTCTATATGTGGCTTTTGGTGCGCGGCTGCATGCGCTTCAGGTCCGAGTCCGGCAGCACGAGTGTCCCACGCTTTATTTTCTCATGCATGGATGTTTCTTTGTTGCTTTCTTTGTCATGTGCTGCGCGGATATATTTTACTCACTGCAGGTAGTGGAAGCAGAGCTCTGCACAGATGTCCTGCTGTCATCCACTGACGCAAATTAAAGGGTTAGTTCACCCAAAAATGAAATTTCTGTCATTTATTACTCACCCTCATGTCGTTCCAAACCCGTAAGACCTTCGTTCATCTTCAGAACACAAATTAAGATATTTTTGATGAAATCCGAGAGGTTTATGACTCGTCCATAGACAGCAATATAATCAACACTTTCAAGGTCCAGAAAGGTACTAAAGTCATGTGACTGCAGTGGTTCAACTTTAATGTTATAAAGAGACGAGAATACTTTTTGTGCGCAAAAACAAAACAAAAATAACGACTTTATTCAACAATATCTCCTCTTCTGTGTCATTCTTATGTCTCATTCGACTCATTATTGGCCAGCTCCTGCGTCAGTATCATACACATGCATCGTGCTGATCACGTGATCAGCTTGGGCCAATACTGAGCCGGCATTCGGACATAAACACGGAAGCCTTCACTCTGCTTACTGCGGTAAGGATAATGACAGGGAAGAGAAGAGATTGTTGAATAAAGTTATTTTCATTTTGTTTTTGGCACACAAAAAGTATTCTCATTGCTTCATAACATTAAGGTTGAACAAACAAATATGAATATATTCATGACAGAATTTTCATTTTTGAGTGAACTAACCCTTTAAGAAATACAGCTCTTATTAGAATCCTGTCATCTACAAATAAAATATCATATCATACAGTTTTTAATAGCAGGGTATCGCGATACTTTTCTAGTACCGGTATATCGTGCAACACTACTTAAAACACAGTGTACTAACTAAACAAGCTTGACATATTTCCAGCTATTTGCCTGTTCACACTGATATATGCCGTACAAATTACAGTAATCAAAACAGATTTTTGTCAAGTAAAAAAAAAAAAAATTGTTAAAAAAAAATCAGACGGAAAAATGTATACATTTAATTAAAAAAAAAAAGTCCCTTCTGATATTGTTGTACATTTTTATTTATTTTTTAACTCGACACATTTTTTACTGTAAATGTATGGCATACATATACAATATAGTAAAATAAAAAGGGAAAATGTATATATTATGTAGTAATAATAATTAAAAAAAATGATTTTTTAACTATTTTTTTTCCACCTATTTATGTTTTTACTTGACAATCTGTTTTGATTACTGTAATTTTTATATATATATATATATATATATATATATATATATATATATATATTATATTATTTTTTGCTTTTTTTTATATATACCTTTGCTAAATTTAGATCTGGACATGTTGTTCTGAGGTTTTGTGAGATTCACCGCTTGTTTGCATCTCAACAGGAAGTCAATTGCAGCTGGTCTGAATTTGTCCTATTTTGTCCAAACATCCTTAATTCATTAGAGAAGGATATTTTTAACAGGAAGTTGTCAGTGTGAGTGATGAGTGTTTGTGTCTGAGCTGGAGGACAGGTGTCCTTCAGAAAGTCTCTCTCTCTTTCTCTCTCTCTGTTCTTCTGTTTAATAAATATCTCTCGCTCAGGCTTATGAGGACAAATGAACATTGTTCTGTATTCAGTGCAGGAGATGAGCCTGAGATTTATTACCTTCTGTGGGGGAATCGGTGAGACACACACACACACACATACACACACACACAGCAGCAACAGTTGTTTGATGTTTGTGTTTGCTCTATGAATTCACACACATTAGCCTTGACGTGTGTGTGTGTGGAGGGTTGATGAAACTCCAGGAAAGATGTTGAGCTGCGTGTGTGTGTGTGTGTGTGTGTGTCTGTGCTGCATTAGCAGGTGCTGTAAAGAGTAAACACACACTCACACGCAAACACACACACACACTCAATGATCATTAACCCACTGCTGTGTGTGTGTATTCATCTTTATGGCTGTGTGTAATAGCGGGTCATGCACAGACAGAGATGAAGGTTATTTGAGGTCAATGTGTGTGAGTCTACGCCCTCCACCACACAGAAAAAAATGTTTTTACTGAGTTAATGTAAATAAAGAGGAAAAAGTGTGTGTTTTGGAGGAGGGAGTGTATGTGTGTGTGTAGATCAATGGAGTCTATTTTTTTCATGGCCTCTTTGAGCAATGATGAAATACGCTGTAAGATACAGCTCAAGTATAGTAACGCAGCGCCTCAGAACAGTGGCATAGTTTTAAAGACAGATACCACGGGAATTACACGCAAACCACTGCAGTCCGAACATTAGAGAACGGGAACACGACAAGCACAAAACAAACTCCATTTGTTCATTTAGATGAAAATTTGAGAGGTGTTTGTGCTGCTAAACCTGCAGGTGTTATGATTGTTTTTCGGTTGCAAACTGATTGTTTACTAGTCGAAAACTCAAATTCCTCCTTCAGTGTGCATCTGTGGGATTTTGTCACATGTATCTCTCAGCTTGAGGATGCCCATTATGCCAATATGTGTTTATATTGGCTGTTTTTTTTATTTTTTTATCAGGTTGACTGGTATGAAAAGATTATGCATTTAGATTAAAATATGAGAGGTGTTTGTGCTGCTAAACCTGCTGCCATGATGCATATGGTTGCCTGGACGTTGTTATTCGGTTGCAAACTGGTTGTTTACTGGTCAAAAGCCTGCAGATTTGACACCATGGGATTTTTTTTTTTCAACTGTTTTATGGTCTAGTAGGTGAAAATGGTGCAACTTTTAATCTCTCAGATGCTGTGAGGATGTTTTCCATGCAATTATGGATTTTACAAATAAAGTTTTGAAAGATAATTATCAAAGCTTCACATTCAACTGGAAACTTTTCTTGGAAACGTATCTGCCGCAGTGAAGTATGGATATTCATAATGTCTCCTGGACTTGATGGCGTTCTCGCTCTGCCTGGAGTCGATGTCTTCCAGTTGCATCATCCCGGCTGCGCTTTGCTGCAGTTTTTACCCGCAGTGTTGAAGTGTTGCTCGCTCTTGCAATCTCCACCCGCCCAAAATGAACCTCCGAACGAGTGAAATCGAGACAGAAAAGGAGAAAGCTCGCTTCTTGTGAGATTTACCTTTTCGGGCAGGTGTGACGTGTCTTTGTTTAGCTGTTTAAAGTTTCTGTATTTTCTCTGAAGTCTCTTGTATGCTGGTGTCTTTGAGGACCGTCATCAACTCTTTACACAAACACTACAGAGGAAGGAGGACGTGATGTCCAGAAGAAGCTGAGCCAAGTGTCCTGTTTGAAAAATATCATGATTTTGTTTCTTAGCGTTGAGTTATTAAACAATGCAGTAGTCAGTGATTGTCTTCTTGGTTCTGTGTTTTCTGTCTCTCAGCTGGTTTGAGGCACATTTTGAATTTTACAAAACTTCCGCTCTTGAGTTTATAATAATGATTTGTTACATTTATATAGCGCTTTTCTGGGTACTCAAAGCACTTTACATATGGAAGGGGGAATCTCCACAACCACCACCAATTTGCAGCATCCACCTGGATGATGCGACGGCAGCCATATTGCGCCAGAACGCCCACCATACACCAGCTTATTGGTGGAGAGGAGACAGGAGTTTATGGCTGCGAACCATAGAACCGTATGGTAAAATGTTGTGAAATTTGGCACAGAGATAAAGGACAGTCTGAACATAAACCACAGCAATTTTGGAGCCTCTAGCGCAATCCCTCTAGCGCCACCAACTGGCAGTACATAGTGATAAAAAAATCCCCATCAATGAAATCAGTTTTTTGCAACCCCAGGGTCCAGTTTTGTTTTTGTTTTTCGCTTCATACACTATAAAAAATAACGTGTTGGCTCGACAAAAAAAAAATTGGTATTCATTTTTTTGAGTTATGACAACTTTGAGTGAATTTACGTTTAACCAACAAGCTACGCTGAGTTAGAGGAACTTAATTTGTAGCATAAACACAAATTTTTAAGTTGATTACTTAATTTTTTTTTTTTTTTTTTTTTAAGTCACTCCAACTACTAAAGTTGTAGGCCTGAAACCAATTAATCTTAGTTCAAATCAACAGCTATCATAGCACATGCTAACATAACTTATTTAGCATGTGTATTTAATGAACAATTAAGATATTAAATTACAAATACATTGCTTATTGTAGCGTTACTTATTGTAAGTGGACCTTATTTGTAAGCTTTACTGATTTTTATTTATTTTTATTTATGTTTATTATATTTTATATAAGAAAATATGATAATTTCAAAATATTTGTGTATATTATTAGAGATGCACCGATATATCGGTCAATAATCGGTATCGGTTATAAAGACAACCGATATATCGGTGTGTATATAAAGAGGGCAGGAAAATGCACTGAATTTGTGCTTTGTGTAAAGAAAATGCTAAGAAACCCAGTTTGATGTTCAATATTACTAGTAATTATATGAATTAATAACATTCAGAAAGTTAAGAAATATTATTTTAATCTCCAGATTTAGTTAATGTGTGTTAATATTAATTTGAGTAATGTGTTATGTTTATAACTGATACCAGTTATTCTGAAACAAGTTGATGAAATGGAGAGTTTTTATTTGCATTTCTTTAAAAATATAATGAATAATTATTAATTATAAAGAAATTATCATTAATTTTAAAGAAGGTATAAAAGGCAGAACCCCCAAACTATCGATTTCGGTATCGGCAGATATCACTCTGAATAATCGGCTATCGGTATCGATGGAGAAATTTAGTATCGGTGCATCTCTAGAAATTATGCTTAATTTAACAAATATACTTATAATATTATTATTTTCTTAAAGGGAGCATCATTTCAATAAACAAAATAGATTCAAAATGAAATCAAATTAATCAAGAATAATAAACTAATACATAATCAGTCTAAATAAAATATATATTTCTTGTTTATTTTGCTAAATAAATGCAAAGAATAGTGATATTTAATGACAGATTTTATAGCATAAACGCAAATTTTTGAGAGTTGTAGCCCTGGAACTAATTAATCTTATTTCAGTTTCAATTCAACATGCGAACATAACTTATTTAACATGTACATTTAATCAACAAATAAGATATTACTTGTCACTGGCATTAGCGCAGTCATTGCTTATAGTGTATCTACTCTTCAGCACAATGGTATCCACAAAAACCTTTTTAAATGCCAAACATAACAGCATTAAACTCTAACAGCTCTTTCCCTTCACTAAAAACAAATAAATTAACACTTAATTTCAACATTTATTCTCCTTTTCCAGTCCTGTATGCAAAGCACTGTCTAATTTCTGAAGTTATCAACACAATTTCATTAAGTTACTATAACCTAATTTAAAAAAAAAAAAAAGCCAATTAACGCAGAAATTTGAGTTTAAATTACAGACGATATTAAGTTGATGTAATGATCAACATTATTATGTCAACAGAAAAAATAATGTTTAAAAAAAACAATAAATTAGAATTTTTAACTTGCAACCATGCATTTATTTAAGTTGTGGTAACAAGTCCCCTGAATTACTTTTTAGAGTGTATTTTACTACATTTTAATCTGTTTATCTCATGAAAATAGCCGTAGTATTTGGCATAGTGTTGAATTATAAACAAACAAATAATTCCCAGTGCGTATGTGAGTGTCAGTCTGTTTTCGAGAGGTGTTTAACCACAGATATCTGTCGTGACTTTTTGCTGCTTATGTGAAAGTTGTTGGAAAAAGATGCAGCGGTCACATGCCCGTTTTCTCGTGTCTTGTTCGAGCGTTGGTCCTATTCAAGGAGACCTGCTGCATCTCGCTCTTTCTTCCTCTGCGTGTGATATTTATGTGTTGGCGTGTCTGTGTTTGTGCTGACCTGCGACAGAGCAGGAGGGGGAAATAAGATTTAGTTAACTTATCTGCGTGTGCCTCGGAGAACCAAATTAACCCACGAGTCTCTCTGCTGGAAAAAGCCCTTACTATAAAAAACAGGCCTTCCTGACGGAGCAGTTTTTCTGCTGCGGTGAGGAGATTTCTCTCACACACTACCTGAGACGGGGAAGCGTTTCTCTCCTCCAGCGCCTCACCATCATTCTCTCGTCTTTCACTCGTCTAATTGCACCTTTGAGTTTTCCTGTCGCTCTCACGCTGATGCTTTTACTTTCCTTTCAGCCTCTCGTAGTTTCTTGTGTGTCTCGTTCAAGACTCACGGCTCTGATATTTCTGCCTCAAGTAGATGAAATGTCTTTAGAGGTGTATTGGAAAGTGAAGACATTTCACTGGTCCTCACTAGTTAAAAAGGCATTTTTTTTTATTTTGTAATTGGTAGGGTTTTTTTCAGATCAATCCCTTTTAAAAGTATGTGTGTGAAGTGTTTGTACTAGTACTAGGAACTCACCAAGACGCCTTCTGTGTTGCACAAGAGCGTTTATACAGGATTAACAATACTAAAACTGGATGAACTTCTAGGAAAGGCCCACACAAACCTTTACTCACCTGTGAATCTGTTTCCTTGAATCTCAGACTGGTGTGTCAGTCATGTGACCACACTCTCACATTCCTGCAGACGACGATCCATGGCTGTCCAGACCCGAACATTAACATCAACCTTCATACAGAAGTAGGTCAGAGAGACGGAGACCCACTTTCTGATCAACCATCATGTGCTGCTGCGAGCCACTGGCTAATCTTTATGAAATACTGACACACACATAAATGCATATTTTTCACATACATTCTCCATATTTTTCAGACTTTTGATGGTATTTGATTTTTAGGTAACACTTTACAATAAGGTCTTATTTGTTAACGACATCAGTTAACATGAAATAATGATAAATAGCTCTAAAGCATTTCATAATCTTAGTTAATGTTCATTTTAACATTTACTAGTGCATTTTTAAAATCAAAATTTGAATCTGTTAATATTATTTAATGGACATGAGCTGATAAATACTTTAACATATACATTGCTTATTGTAAGCGTTACAGATTTTTATTTGTTAATGGATTTATATGTTTATTATATTTTATATAAGAAAATATGATAATATATAAAAATATTTTAAGTTGACTTATTGATAATTTATTCTTGTTTAACATTTTTAATCTATTTCGTCATTTGAAATTATGCTTTCTTTAACAAATATGCTTATTGTTATTTTCTCAAAGGGAGCATCATTTCAAGCAACGAAATAGATTCAAAATGTTTAATGAAATCAAATAAATCAAGAATAATAAACTAATATATAATCAGTCTAATTAAAGGGGACCTATAATGCCCCTTTTCACAAGATGTAATACAAGTCTTTGGTGTCTCCAGAATGTGTCTGAAGTTTCAGCTCAAAATACCCCACAGATCATTTATTATAGCTTGACAAATTTGCCCCTATTTGGGTGTGAGCAAAAACACAGCGTTTTTGTGTGTGTCCCTTTAAATGCAAATGAGCTGCTGCTCCCGGCCCCCTTTCCAGAAGAGGGCGGAGCTTTAACAGCTCACGCTTCGGTTGCTCAACAACAACAAAACTGGAGAATCTCACGCAGCCAAAATGAGGATTGTCAGTAACTTTTGCCATGGCGTTAGAACTGGTATACCGTTGTTGCTTGCGAAAACAAAATGATGGTGCCGTGGGTGGAAATGTGCAGATTAAGGGGCAGTAATATTATAATAAGATCCCCTTCCTACGTCACAAGTTGAGGGAATTTTGAGTGGCTCGTTTTTTTTACATGCTTGCAGAGAAAGGCTTGCTGAGTTTTCCTTTTTCACGTTTTCTGGGTTGGTAGATGCACCGGGGACCCGATTATAGCACTTAAACATGAAATAAGTCAGATTTTCATGATATGTCCCCTTTAAAATATATATTTCTTGTTTATTTTGCTAAATAAATGCAAAGAATAGTGATATTTAATGACAGATTTTAGGAATCTTAATGTCTAAAACATAAAATAATGATGATATTCAGATATACAGGCCGTATTCTCTGTCTCGACTGGAGTCTGCGCAGGTTTGATGTCTGCGAGCTGCTGAAGGTCTTGCAGCAAAACTTTTTCTAATTGCAGGTTTTCTTGCGTCGGCTGCTGCTGAGTTCAGTTCTTTTCCTCCCCTTCGCTCGACCCCAATCCCGCCGCCCTCCGCTAAGCTTCACAAAATGTGTTGAGGAGGCAGTTTTGACCTAGAGCTTCCCAACAACCCCCAGCGCTCGCTCTCTTTCCTCACTGCTTTCTTCATCCGTTCTTCATTCTCTCACTTACACAGTTCTACGAGTTTTGCTTCTGTGGTTGTTTTTGACTGAAGTTTGTCGAACTGCAGATGATTAAATATCCTGTACTGGCATTAGGGGTGGGCGACACACCGATAGACAGGATTAAATTTGTCAACAGGTAGAGATTTTGGACTATCGTCTCTATCGCAGTTATGCTCACGTGACGTTGCTGTGCTGTGTGGTCACGAAAGCTTGTCATTTGCATGCGTTATAAAGCATTGCGGTTTAAAAACAAGTGATTGAAGCGCAGTAAGCAGCGAAAGACAACTAATTTTGGTATATGCACACGCTGTCTGAGAGACTGTTTCTGATGTGTGCACACGAAGCCGCTGCTCATTGAGCGCTTGAGTGCTGAACAGTTCTTTTTGGTCTTGAATGGTTAAATACACATACTTATATCATAATGACCATCTTTGCAAGTAAACGCAGTCATTTATGTCTTAAGTGAACGTAAACAGTTGAGAAAGAAAACGCAGTTGGTCTTAAAGTGACAGCAGCCTAATAAACCTGCTGTCGTCTGTCATTAATGTTAATCAATGTTAATCATTAATGTTAAACAACAAAAGAGAGAATCTCTCACTGCTTTTTTTGTCTGAATCACTTTTTTAACTTAATCACTTTTTAATTTACATACTATGGAAGCTTGTTTCTGCCACTGAATAAAAAATAAAGATAATTGCGACCTTTTTATCTCACAATTCCGACTTTTCTCGCAATTTGCGAGTTTACATCTTTTTCTCAGAATTGCATGATATAAAGTCGCAATTGCGAGTTATATAGTCAAAAGTGTGTGATGTAATCTCGGTAAACTCGCAACTGCGTGTTTATAAGGTCAGATTTGAGTGATAAACTCAATTGTGAGTTATAAAGTCAAAATTGAGTTATAAAGTCAGAATTGAGTGATATAAACTCATAATTGTGAGTTATAAAGTCAAAATTGAGTTATAAAGTCAGAATTTGTGTGATTAAAAAGTTGCAATTTCTTTTATTTATTTTTATTCTGTGGTGGAAACAAGCTTCCATAACACACACACACACACACACACACACAAACATACATATATAAAACATATATATTTTACAGTATGTATATTTTTGTGAGGAGATCTGTTTTTTTTTTTTTTTACAGAGGACAGAAAAGTTTATATGAAGCAAAATCCATGTAACAGGAATGTTTTGTGCTGAATACAAGTTAAAGTTTGTTTGTAAGGTTGCTTGTTTGCTCAAACTGATGTAGTGTAGATGATGACTTACAGCGACGCATGTGTGATCGAGCTGAAGCTGATCTGATCCTGAAACCTTCTCTCTGTCTCGTTTGTGATATCTTTGGGTCAGTGAGGAAGAATCCCTCATTACCACGGCAACAGCAGCCCTCCTCATCCTCACACACACACACACACACACACACAGTCAGAGGACAGCGTAAGTCCTTTATCAGAGTTAATGTGTTTTGTGCGTCCAGCAGCGGGTGTCCTTCTCCTCTCAGATGAATATTAAACAGACTGTGTGTGTCATTATATTAACCTGTGTGTCCTCTGAGGAACTTCTGTGATTGCGATCAGACGCCCTTCATCTGTCTGAGACATCAGCACATCACAACCACACAGACGTGAATGATTGTAAAGCTGGTCGCTAACTTTATATATGAAGTGCGACATTAAACATGATCATTTTTAATAGTCTGATCCTCTCAGTAAACGAAAGCTCTTCAAATCACCAAATTAAACGTTTGGTTTAACTACAAAAATATGTTGCTACTGTAATTGTATAATAAAATGTACTTACCAAAAAATAGTAGTAATAATACCATTTAAATTATAAGAACAACTACAACAAATATTTATTTTAAGCAATATCATGCAATCAAGAGATTTTTCATCCATGTTGTAAAATTCACAGCAGCACTTTATTTGACAAAATTTAATGTCAGTAATTGGTAAATTAATTATTTTCCTTTGATTACATTTTAAAAGATTGAATAGGCCTAAATTGTTGAAGTTTTATGAATTACACTGATTTGATATGATTCTAATGACTACAATTTAATTAAAATGCAATCCAGAAAAAATGAAATAGGAAAAATGGAATAACAATTTAATCAATCTTTGTACCCTATGAAATCAATTTAAAAGCTTTATGAGTTCAATTGAGATATATATATATATATATATATAATATATATATATATATATATATGACTAAAACTTAATTGAAACAGAAAAAATAGAATTTGGGACAAAAAATAAAACTGATTTTATAGTGGCCTACTATATTAATTGCTGCAACTCGTTCATCTGTTACTACTATTTTTCTGTTCTATTCATTTTTCAATTAAATAATGTAAAATACAGTTTATTGCGATGGTTCAGTGTTTCTCAGAGTGACTTTTAAGTTATTTTGGACTCTGCCTGTATGTCAATTTCTAAAGAAAATCTGAAGCTCTTTAAATATTCCGATGCTTTCTTGTGTGTTTGGTGGGAGGGGAAACACAAGCTCCGCCCACTCATATTCTCTCTGATTAGAGTTACTGTGTGTGTTTGTACTGTAAGGCATGGCAGGCGTCCTTCAGTCTTATTTGAGTCTGTGTGTGTGTGTGTGTGTGTGTGAGAGAGAGTCATGTAGCTTCCCCTGCTGATGTTGTGACTTCCTTTGATGTGATTCTATTCATAACTTCAGGATTCATGACAGGGTCAGAGGAGCCACTATCTGTCTCTCTCTCTCTCTCTCTGTCTGTCTGTCTTCACAGAACTTACATACACACCATGAGAGCCGTCTGTCTGTCTGTCTCACCACTGACAGGAGGGTTCTCTCCGAATCAACTTCCAGGAAAACACACACACACATTAGGGATAGGTCAGGATGGTTAACTAGTCACTTAGCCAGGTCATCATGGGGTTTATTTATTTTTAGCCTAATTACTTAAATAATGAAGCCTAATTATGCAGGGCCTCCTTAAGAACGATCGATTTGTTGTTCAGAAAATCCACTGACTAGGTGATTTTAACGGTGTGTTTTGCTTTTACACTTAATGCATTAGTTTCTGTTGTGCAGCACAGAAAATTAAAAAATGATTTGGTGTAAATTATTTTTTTTCTTTTGATTAATTTTTAGAAGGTTGAATAAATTATTGCTTTATGAATTCAGTTGATTTGATATGATTTTGATGACTATATTTGAATTCAAACGGAATCCAGAAAAATTGAATTGGGAAAATTAAAACCGACTTCATAAGACACAAAAATTGATTACATTTTGAAGTTTTGTGAATTCAATTGATTTGATGTGATTTTGATGACTAGAATTGATGAAAACAATGATTCAAATGAAATAAAAACAATGATTTTGGTATAAATTATTATTTTTTGATTACTTTTTTAGAAGGTTGAATAAATTATTTCTTTATGAATTCAATTGATTTGATGTGATTTTGATGACTAGAATTGATGACAAAAAAATTAATTGGGGAAAAAAATGGAATTTGAGAAAATTAAAACTATTTCAAAAACAATGATTCAAATGAAATTAAAAACAATGATTTTGGTATAAATTTTTTTTTTTTTTTATTACTTTTTATAAGGTTGAATAAATTATTTCTTTATGAATTCAATTGATTTGATGTGATTTTGATGACTAGAATTGAATTAAAATGGAATTTCAGAAAAATTTAATTGGGAAAATTAAAACCGACTTCATAAGACACAAAGATTGATTAAATTTTGAAGTTTTAGGAAATCAACTGATTTGATACGATTTTGATGTCTAGAATTGAATTAAAATGCAGTCCAGAAAAAATTGGGGGAAAAAATGGAATTTGGAAAAATTAAAACCATTTCATAAGGCACAACATTTTTTGAAGTTTTATTTAATTCAATTGATTTGATATGATTTTGATAACTAGATTTTAATTAAAATTGAATCCAGAAAAATTTAGTTGGGGAAAAAAATGGAATTTGGGAAATTCAAGCTGAATTCACAAGGCACAAAGATTGATTAAGTTTTGAAGTTTTGTGAATACAATTGATTTGATGTGATTTTGATGACTAGAATTGAATTAAAATGGAATTTCAGAAAAATTTAATTGGGAAAATTAAAACCGACTTCATAAGACACAAAGATTGATTAAATTTTGAAGTTTTAGGAAATCAACTGATTTGATACGATTTTGATGTGTAGAATTGAATTAAAATGCAGTCCAGAAAAAATTGGGGGGAAAAATGGAATTTGGAAAAATTAAAACCATTTCATAAGGCACAACATTTTTTGAAGTTTTATTTAATTCAATTGATTTGATATGATTTTGATAACTAGATTTTAATTAAAATTGAATCCAGAAAAATTTAGTTGGGGAAAAAAATGGAATTTGGGAAATTCAAGCTGAATTCACAAGGCACAAAGATTGATTAAGTTTTGAAGTTTTGTGAATACAATTGATTTGATGTGATTTTGATGACACAAAAATGGAATGGAATTTGATAAAATTAAAACTATTTCATAAGGCACAAAAATGTTGGTTGTATTTAATTCAGCTGATTTGATATGATTTTGATGACTAAAATTTAATTAAAAAGGAATTTTAAATTGGAAAAAATGGAATTTGATTGATTAAGCAAGCATATTTAAAGGGTCATGAAACCCTAAAACACATTTTTGAGATGTTAACAGATATGTACAGGTTGCACATCAATGTAAACAACTATAGCACTCATTATTAAGGGAAAATGTGTTATTTTTTCGGAGCCATTTCGTTCGTCCATTTTTAAAAGCAAAGTTGAACCAACGTCATGAAAAGTGAGGTATATGCGTTAATTCAGACTGGTGATTGGAGAGTACGCGTCTACGTCATCAGTTTATGAGCTTTTCTCTGCATTATTCATGAGAACAAACACTTTTAATCCAATCACTGCGCTGTATTACGCATGAGATCGCATTACAGAATTCAAATGTCACAAAAGCCCGTTTCAGTGTTTTGTTTGCGCTCTTCAGACACATGTAGTTAGTGTTTGTTTCCTCAGTACAGCAACACAAAAGTGTTAGTGGAGAAAGTGTGTTTCAAGTTTTTATGGACATATTTCATATACTCTGGTGCTCCAAACATGAAGCAGTATCGTGTATGTGTGCATATTTCCTCACATCTTTTCCAAATGAAATATATATACGTCTGATCATGAACGCGTTTACATGATGAATTATTATTCTGATACACAGAAGACAATGATGTAGACCGAAAATTCAAAGAAGAATGGACAAACAAGTAACTATGCCTTTATATATTATATAATATATATATATATATATATGTGCTCCCAACTGTTTTTTCTCCGCTCATATTTTAATATTCATGTCTCTGTATAATGTGTGTTGCAGGTCTGTGTTTTATTGGTTGTTTTCTCCCCTCCTCCCACCTTCCACAGCTGTACACGCCCATTTCTTGAGTCTTTTTCAAATCTGAGGTGTGAACGACCAGTGCTGAAATGGGGGGTTTCGTGACACTTTAAGAAAAATACAATTCTTTGGGTCAAATGTTGATTGAGCAAGTTTTTCTGATGCTTTTTTAATTTCCTGTGCTGTGACATTCATGTCTGATTCAGGATCAGGTGAACTGCTGTGTAGGAATGTGTAGAATCATGCTCGCCGTATCCCATGATGCCGCTGGGTGGCGGGAACAATGACAACTCTTCATCACACTGTGCGCCCTCAAACGCCTCAATGGGAGTCATTGTAGATGTGTGTGTGTGTGTGTGTGTGTGAGAGAGTGTGTGTGAGTTTTTTCTGATTATTCTGCCGGATGAATGACGTAAAAACACAGATGATGGTGTGAGGACTGGTTTTGCTTTTGTGATGGAAAAGATCATTACAGTTAATTCAGTTTTCATGATAAACTAACATCATCTTGTGATTTAGAGGCATGACAGCGTTACGACACAGATATTTTGCTAACACTTTACAATAACGTTCCTTTAGTTAACATTTGTTAACTACACTAGTAAACAAGAACGAACAGCGAACAATACTTCTACAGCATTTGTTAATATTAGTTTTACCATATTTACGAATGTACTACCAATCTGTTAACACTAGTTAATACACTGTGAACATGGAGAACAAACAATGAAGAATTGGATTTTTATTAACTAACATTAACAAAGATTAATAAATATTGAAAAAAAAAAAAAAAAAAAATTTAATATTAAATATTTAATGTTAACTTGTTTAACCTTATTGTGAAGTGTTATTACTCTCTCAGTGAATCGGTTCAAAACATACACCAAGTTGGGTTTTAATCCACCGATTTGGGTTGTTTTAATCTACCGATTGGGGTGTTTTAACCCATGGATTGGGGTGTTTTAACCCACCGATTTGGGGTGTTTTAATCCACCGATTGGGGTGTTTTAACCCATGGATTGGGGTGTTTTAACCCACCGATTTGGGGTGTTTTAACCCACTGATTTGGGGTGTTTTAATCCACCGATTGGGGTGTTTTAACCCACTGATTTGGGGTGTTTTAATCCACCGATTGGGGTGTTTTAACCCACCGATTTGGGGTGTTTTAACCCACCGATTTGGGGTGTTTTAATCCACCGATTGGGGTGTTTTAACCCACTAATTTGGGGTGTTTTAATCCACCGATTGGGGTGTTTTAACCCACCGATTTGGGGTGTTTTAACCCATGGATTGGGGTGTTTTAACCCACCGATTTGGGGTGTTTTAACCCACTGATTTGGGGTGTTTTAATCCACCGATTGGGGTGTTTTAACCCACTGATTTGGGGTGTTTTAATCCACCGATTGGGGTGTTTTAACCCACCGATTTGGGGTGTTTTAACCCACCGATTTGGGGTGTTTTAATCCACCGATTGGGGTGTTTTAACCCACTAATTTGGGGTGTTTTAATCCACCGATTGGGGTGTTTTAACCCACCGATTTGGGGTGTTTTAACCCACCGATTGGGGTGTTTTAATCCACCGATTGGGGTGTTTTAACCCATGGATTGGGGTGTTTTAACCCACTGATTTGGGGTGTTTTAATCCACCGATTGGGGTGTTTTAACCCACTGATTGGGGTGTTTTAACCCACTGATTTGGGGTGTTTTAATCCACCGATTGGGGTGTTTTAACCCACCGATTTGGGGTGTTTTAACCCACCGATTTGGGGTGTTTTAATCCACCGATTGGGGTGTTTTAACCCACTGATTGGGGTGTTTTAACCCACTGATTGGGGTGTTTTAACCCACTGATTTGGGGTGTTTTAATCCACCGATTGGGGTGTTTTAACCCACCGATTTGGGGTGTTTTAACCCACTGATTTGGGGTGTTTTAATCCACCGATTGGGGTGTTTTAACCCACCGATTTGGGGTGTTTTAACCCACTGATTTGGGGTGTTTTAATCCACCGATTGGGGTGTTTTAACCCATGGATTGGGGTGTTTTAACCCACTGATTTGGGGTGTTTTAATCCACCGATTGGGGTGTTTTAACCCACTGATTTGGGGTGTTTTAACCCACTGATTGGGGTGTTTTAACCCACCAATTTTGGGGTGTTTTATCAACAAATAACATTTAATTAATTGCTTATTAATAATGTTCATCTTTTGATTATTATTGTTGCCTCTAGTAATTATGTGTCTGATTTTTAATTTCCAACATATTTTGGGTTCATTTTAAGCCAGACATATAGTAATTTTTAAACAATAGCTGGGTTTGTCCATTTTTGAACCCATCTTGGGTTGTTTTTAACCCAGCATTTAATAATTACCTAAATATTGAGAAGTATGTTGAATATGAATATCATAGGATTGGTAATGGATTGTAAAATTATGATTTTTTTTTTTTTTTTTTTCTCCCAAAAACACATTTCTGTTTTTAATTAGACAGCGTTTGTGCGCGTTGACTGCAGTGTTCGATTGGTTTGTTCATCGTTTGATTCAGACGGTTGTCGTTCATCGGGGTTTGGGTTTTTTGGAAGGGATCCCGTTTTCCTCTGTCTGTCTGCTCGCCCTTCACCGGCGGCTGGTAATCCCCTGGACCGCGGCCCAAAACACACTTCCTTATCATTGCTTCTCCTTCCTCTTATTGGCTGCAGCGAGACTCGAATGCAGAGAAGGTGTTGTAGAACATTAAGCTCCCAACCGCCAGAACCACAGAGGAAGTCTGAAACAGGAAGCCGTGGGTTCAAAGTTATCACTTTCACTAGTCCAGTTTGTTTTTTTCAGAGTAAGGTGCCTGGTTCCTTTCACACGTGGCAGGAGATATCAAAACTCTTTTGCTTTCACTTGCTGTTTCTCATCATAAGCATCATCCTTGAAGTCATGCGCAGCTCTATTCCTTAATTAAACTTCATGTTCTAGATTGATTCCCAGTTCTAATGTTTGTTTTGTAGATCTGCGTGGCTTGGCAGCGGTTCCTCGTGGCATGACGACCACTAACAAAGGAAACAAGGCCTTGAAGGTGAGCGGTCTGTCTTTACCTCTGATTTCTCATGTTCCTGTTGTTAATGATCAGTCGATCATCGTTTACTCCCTCATCCTGAGTGTTCACGCTGCTCTTGTCAATATAATAAAAGTGGATGATGAATTTGACTGAAAAACACCATAAAATCATCATAACTGTATTGAACATTCTTTTAAATTAGTCATGAGGTGGAGTAAATGATGACAGCATTTATATGAGTTTCCATTAATTAGTAGGGTCTTATTTTTCCCAAATTTTCTTTTTCATGGAGTCCGTTTTAATGGTTTAATTTAATTTTAATAATCAAAAAGCACGTCTAATCAGTTGAGTTAATAAAACTTTAGCAATTTAATCATTTATTAAAATTTTAACAATAATTTTTCTGGATTCTGTTTTTATGATTTAATTAAATTTTAATAATCAAACAATAATCAAATAATCAAACTAATTACATTTTTTTTTAAATATATGAATATATAATATTTTTATTGAATATACAAATCAAAATATTAAATATGTAATTTTTAAACAATTGTTTTTTTTTTAATCAATTTAATAATTTTTTTAAAATTTACAAACAATTCTGTATTGTCTGTTTTAATTTTTCTGCATTACATTCTAATGGTCTAATTAAATTTTGATAATCAATTAAACATTTTAAATATATAATTTTAGATTTATTAGATGATATAAAGTATTTGTTAGAGTATATATTTAAATATATAATTGGAATAAATTTGTAAATATATAATTTTTTAATAATTTTTTTTAGCAATTCAATAATTTATTACAAGTTTAACAATAATAGTTTTATTTTTAACTGTTTTAATTTTTCTGCATTACATTTTAATGGTTTAATTAAATTTTGATAATCAAAAAGCATGTCTAATTAATTTTTTTAAATATATTTATTAGATTATATAAAATATTTGGTAGAGTATATATTTAATTATATAATCGGGTTAAATTTGTAAATATATAATTTTTAAATAATTAATAATTTATTAAAATTTTAACAATAATAGTTTTATTTTTTCCAGAAATTCTGTATTGTCTGTTTTAATTTTTCTGGATTCCATTTTAATGGTTTAATTACATTTTGATAATTAAATGTTAGCAATGTAATAATATATTATTACTGTGAATTTTTTCTCTTTTTTTTTTCCGAAATTCAGAATTGACTATTTAACACAAAATTATTATCAAAAATGCTGGTGTGAATGCATAAAACTTGAACAATTTAATTATTTTATTATGAAAATTGAATTTCTTTTATTTTTCGGCAAACAAAGTGCTGCACAAACAGTTTAAATAAAAAAAAAAAAAAAAAGATGAATAATTAAAAATACTGTTATAATAAATCTTATTATTATTATTATTATTATTATGACTTTGATAAGTACATTCTACCATGCAAAAGTAATATATTTCTGTCATAATTTCTTCAAGTTAAACCATACCATTTTATTTCTTCATTAAACCGATTTGAGTAATTGCACAGCCCTACTTTAGATTTATTTATCCGTAAATTCTATTTTTGTGACTGGTTCCCTTCAACGTTTCCCATTCTTCCATCTTTCAGGTGAAGAGGGAGCCCGGCGAAAACGGGACGAGTCTGACGGACGATGAGCTGGTGTCCATGTCGGTCCGTGAGCTCAACCAGCACCTGCGCGGCCTGTCCAAAGAAGAGATCCTGCAGCTGAAGCAGCGCCGGCGGACGCTGAAGAACCGTGGCTACGCCGCCAGCTGCCGCGTCAAGCGCGTCACTCAGAAGGAGGAGCTGGAGAGGCAGAAGGCGGAGCTGCAGCAGGAAGTGGAGAAGCTGGCTTCGGAGAACGCCAGTATGAAAGTGGAGCTGGACGCGCTGCGCTCCAAATATGAGGCTCTGCAGAGCTTCGCCAGAACTGTGGCCCGAGGGCCCGTGGCTCCCGTTTCTAACGCGGCCGCACCCGTGTCCCACCGCGGGCACTTGGCCTCCGTCATCGGGCCCCTCGTTCCCGGCAAGGTGGGAGCCACCAGTGTTATCACGATAGTTAAATCGAAAACCGACGCGAGGTCTTAGTACCGCACGCAGAAGAAGGGTTGGTCAGTGCATGAGGGTTTAGGTGCGGGACGCTCGTCGCTCTCTTCTCGATTTCACAGCGCTTTTGGGGAAGAAAACAGACTGATGACAAAACCCTTCAGTTTTTGCTGCAATGCTCTCTAATGTGGCTTTTTCTGGGTTACAAAAGAAGGAAAGCACATCTAGGGCGGTTTATTCACTTGGGCTTCCAAAACGATCTCCAAATTACGTAACTAAAATCTAAAAACATGCAGCCAAATTTTCCTGGTGGATGTGTTTAATATTGCTGTGAGATTTGTAATTTTGTACAAATATTGGCGACTTCGTATTGTGTTTTTCACATGGGGTCCAAGTGTTTTATTGATATGTGATCATTCAGTGTTTGTGTTATTGGAAATGTTGTACTTTTTATACAGCGTTGTGTTTTTTGTTCTCTTTGGATATGCTGTTTCGCCATTTTTCCGTCCTTTTGTTTACGGACTGCAGGCACAAAACACTTTAAACCGTTCAGACTTCCAAACTCTTCCACCGTCTGTATGTTTTGCCGTGGAACTGAAGGAGAGAGAATCAGCCAATGAGAAACTCCCTTTACCTGAGCCTAATTTATGCACTGACCAATCACTGACGGGCAGGAGGAGTGGAGGCGGAGTCAAATCAGCTGATGTTGTTCATATGGTAGCTATCAGAATAATCTGCCACCAGTTTATGTGCTCCAGTCGTCTGTTTCAAGACAGGAGATCATCTTTATCGGCAAGGCAATAACATGTTTATGTTGTGCAATGTTAAATTTTGAAGTTTTGTTTGCTTTGTGTAACCTTCTCTTGTCATTTGGTTATGGTGGATTGCTTATATTTCATGTTGTGTAACCTTCGGAGTGAAGGTTATAATGTCTTTCGTTGTCTGTAGATCCAGAGAAGTGTTTTTTTTGTTTGTTTGTTTTTTTCCACTAAAAACGAAAATGAAATATGGCGAACAAAAAAACAAGTTTCTGTTTTTGAAAGACTGACTGAAAGACATAAACTGGTGAAATCTCACAAGCTTTACCATAACTTTGTTGCTGTGACATTGCGTAACGTATTCTAAAAATCTTTGTCTATATGGTGGAGTCTTGAATTTTATAAAAAAAAAAAGAACAGAGTATCTTGCATTATTTATAAAACATTTAAAAAAAGAATTATAAAGTTGTTTGATAGCTCTCTTTTTTGCAATTGTACCAAAAGTGGCTTAACTATTGAAGTCAATAGCTTTTTCTAGTGACTAGGCGCGTAAAACTGTGGACTAGCGCGTGTGGTGTGATTTGTACTGGTGAGGTGGCGGTGTTGTTTACGATGTGGATGTGATGCTCTTATCTTCTGATTTCAGCCCAACGCAGGCGATGAGCGCCGGTTACCCAGAATCCCTGCGATTGTTTGTGTGCGACTGAAAGTTTGTGTGTTCCATGTTTAAGTGGACAGGACACAAACGAAGGAGGGGAAGCGGCCGTATCGCCTGCGTTTGAGTCCTTTTTATGTGATGTGTGATTTTTATATATTTTTGGTGTAATACGTTTCTATGGTATATTTGTTGTTGTTTTCTTCTTCTTCTTTTTTTTCCTGTTGTTTTCTTTAAATGCCAGGGAAGTGACTCCTTTAAATGCACTGATTAAAACGAGCGATATGACATACAGCTGCTCTTCATGCTGCAAAGCTGCTCAAAATATTCCTTTTTTCTACATAAAACAAAGAAAGAGCTGTCCCTATCCCTATTATTTCTCTTTTTTTGGCCAAAAAGTTTCTTCATTAGGAAAATATGTAAAACTCAGAACTGTTGTAATGCTGCATTCATGTCTCAATCGTAATTATTAGATATGCACCGATACTAAATTTCTCAGCCGATACCGGTTATTTAGAATGATATCTGCCGATACCGATATAGTTTGATAGTCTCTCCCAACTAAAGCTGTAAATATACAGGGAACCCTCTTATTTGGTACAACTGAGCCCAAACTATTGTATTCAACTGCTATTTATTTTCAGATATAATAATTACACTCAAATAAAAACTGAAATGTTTGTATACAACAAGGTAGTTTTCATAAACACTTGTCTTCATGGCATATTTATTCAAACATACATATATAATAAACAGTAAATAAGCTCCTCTCTAGTGTTTTTATAGCTAACGAACTTTGAACATCGGATAACTTTCCTGAGGTAAATGCAAAGTTAAGTGACATTGCTGATTTATTGATGTCTTTCTGCGATTTAAACACTGATTGGTCAATTACATGAGATATGATTAATTTCAGTAAGTTGTAATGTATCTTTAAACATACATTCTGATGTTCATTCATGTTTTTTGAAAAGTGGAAAAAAAAGACTCGCGCTCTGTGCTACAGCGATCTGTCACGTCACATTTAAGTGCGCCAAAATGCCTTTTTGGTTTGGATTTCGTGGTAAAATGGACAGAATTTAAAAGCTGAGTCTTTGTTTCTTATCAGAAGTAACAAGCACAAAGATATTTGCGATTATTGGATGGGAGGCGCTACAAATAATGTTTGGTGTAGGGGAAAACTTGAATTGAATTATGGGTGATTCATTGGGTCAAAAAGAGCCTGCTTTAACACTGCTATTTTTTAAGTGTTAATGCGTTATTGTCATGTTAACTTTGACAGCCCTAAATTCAACACAAGATTTTCTTCATACACAGTATGAGTTGCAGTTGGACATGTTTTTCCGCCAACTTTTGATTGACAGAATTTAATCGGCCCTGATTATTGGCTGTTTTTAAACAATCGACCAATGGTCATTAAAAGATTGTGATTTCGATTCAAACACCTACATGATCTTATTCCAAAATGACAACAATTCGGCGATGTCTATTAAACCTTCGAGTATGATCACAGCGAACATTCAGATCTGTGTTCTGTTCCAGAGAGAGCAGTTGTCATGTTTAGGTATGAAACAGCTTCACAAACAGTCGTTTCAACCACACAGTATCATTATTTCGGTCTTACAATAATTCATATTATCACAGAAGTACTGGGATAAAAGTTTACAGTTCAAATATAAACACTGATGTCTACGGTAGCGATCAAAATAGAGTAAATCACCTTTAAAAGTAACTTGATGCTTCAAGTAAAGATTGTATCATTTACATCGTTAAACCAGTATGTGTCTTTTATTCAAGAGATTCCTTGAAAAGCGCTAATTTATCCAGTAATGAAACAAGTGAAGTCTTTATGAGTGAGTCATTGAATCATTCATTCAAGAGATTTGTTCAAAAACGCTGATTCATCCAGTAATGAAACAAGTGAAGTCTTTATGAGTCATTGAATCATTCAAATGCTGATTCATCCAGCAATGAAACAAGTGAAGTCTTTGAGTGAGTCATTGAATCATTCATTCAAACAGATTAAAAAAAAAAAACTATAAATTAAAATTCATTATTTTTTAAATAGGCTGCAGCAATTAACATTTTGTCAGAACCTCTAGTATATTACATGTTATTTTGCTTAGTTCAGAATCGTTTTCAGAATCAAAATTGTGATTCTCAATTTATCCAGAATTGTGCAGCTCCAACTTTTGTAACAGTGTTTGTACTTCTCGGAATCGGCAGTAATTGCGATATGATGTGAATGCAGCATTAACACTCTACAGCACAAGAGTCTAATATTGTGACAGTCTCAACAGGCCACATCTGCTTCAAAAGATCTGAACTTCTCATTGATGATGTAATAGTGATTTCACCCACTCCGGTCCCGCCGCACTGATCTGGCATTTTAAGAACCAATTCATTGTGGGTATAATTGTACGACAGGGTTTTTTTTTCTTTTTTTATTGATGTAAATCAACAGAAATAACTTCCTCTGACTGGCTAATCTGTGAAATCGTTTCGTAACAAAGTCTTTGCTCCATCTCGGCATTGCTTTCGTAACCAATGGTAGCGGTTTTGTGGCGTGTCCGGCATTGTATAGGCGGTTTTGAAGACAAAAAAATAATAATACTTCTAGTTTACTCGCAAACAATGATGATGGCGATGTGATTTTCGTTGAAGTGTTCGTGTGTCAGGTAGCACTACTGCCCAATAATGACGCTCCTGATGATGTTCTCCGATCTCTCTTCCAGGAGGAGTGGCTTGTTGTCGTTATGGTCGTCGTGGTGACTTGTGATCCTATATGCAAATCAGCTGGCGGTAGGGAGGGGTCACGACCTCTCGGTAGGAATATAGTTTTCTGTCCTTGAAGTTGTCGTAAAAGTGCAGCATTTCTGCAAAAAAAAGAAAGCGATTGCCGTCTAGATTTACCCAACAAGGGCTTTGCAACTGAGCATTTTACGTCTATAATTTCATTTGAATGGGTCTTTTTTTTTTTTCCCTGTTAGAAACAGTGCCGTGTCCCAGGAGGCCGTTCGCTTCTTAACAGCGAAGTAAGACAATCCTGGTTGCAGCCAAAACACTCGCACGGTGGAACCTCTCTAAAATCATTCCGATCTGCTTGTAGTTCTAAAGGCCCGTTCACACCAAGAACGATATCTATAAAGATTTAGTTCTAAAAATCGTTATAAATATAAAAGAATAGCACTTGTCCACAGCTATAACGATAACGATATAGAGAAACGATATTGTTGGGATCATTTTCATAATGATAAAACACTAACAGCCAATCCGAATCCATTCTAATTTAGGGCTCGCGCATTTAAAATGGCCGACGCCGAGGTCTAGAAAAACCCACCACTGTTTGACAAGTCAACCCCCCTTTTCAAGGATATTTTAAAGAACATGTATATATGGAAAACAATCGGTCATACTCTGGGAATTAACGATGAGATCATTATGCCAGGCTAGCAAACAGTGTAAAATAAAATTACCTCAAGTATCCAGCGCTAGTTTCGCTAGCATTGTCTAACGTCTGTTGAAGTTGAGGTGAAAAAGACTAGGCGTTGTTTCTATTCCTTTATTGGCTTCGTCAGCTAAATTCACTATTAGATTAGATCGATTTCACACTCGAAACATAGCATGCTGAGGACTTCTGCTGGTTAAAGTCGTGTAAATGCAACAAGAACAGCAAAAACATGTTGTACACACTTTGAAACCGCAGCGCGTGAGCTTACAATAAACAGACCGTTATCATTCGTTGGCGTGGACGCAAGTATAATTATCTTTATAGTTATCGTTCTGGGTGTGAACGGGCCTTTAACCAATGCAATCGGAGGTCAGAGACGCTCCCAAGCGTCCGGTCTGTTGCTGGGCAAAGCCTGAACTACCTTTGAATTGCAGGCTTTGTCCTACTTCTCCCGCAAACTCTTAGACTTCCACATTATCTTGACTTTTATTCGTTCTTGTCATGCCCCGATGTGTTTCTGCTCTTCCCAACAGACGTTTTTTTCTCTCTTTCCTGTGCCTCGTGGGACACGCATTAAGATGTTTCATTTCAGGTTGAAGAAAAACGAGTCTTCAAAGAGTTCATTTCTCCCGTTTGCTGTTAGGGTTTAACGGAGGCTTGACGTCAGGTTTGGCGCGCTTTCGCTGTTTGAAAAGGTGTCAATCATTAACTCTTTATCGTGCTGCTAAACGGATCTTTTTTCTTTTTTTTTTTTTTGTGACTTTTCCTCTAGATTTGTGACTGTCAGATCGATAAAAACGAGGAAAGAGCCCTGTATCTCTTAGCACTATTGTTGGCGTTGGTCGCAGCCTGAAACATACGTTCTCTAAAGGTGAAATAACATTATTTTAGACGCTTCATAATATTGGATTTCCCCCCTTTTTCCAACTTTTTTTTCCCCCCTCAGCGACTCGACAAGCTGTTCAGACAGTTTGTCTCTGGTCCGACGTGTAAACGGTCAGAAATGTCAAGCTATAAATTGCTGTGAGTTTAATACGATGGATTTTTTTTTTGTCTAAAAAAATTGTTTTTCTGTATGGGGTGTATTAAATTAAGATATCATAGTTCTTTGTATGGGAAATATAGATACCGTGAAAGTCCATTTAATTGTAAGTATTTATCAACTAAGTTATTGTACTTTTGCAATTTGTAGATAAGTAATATAATGTATTGGTATATAATGATGAAATTAACTGTATCAGTCAGTCTGGGGCGTCCTTTAATTTATTGATGTATATACTGTATGTTTGTTGATATACAGCTTACTTTATTTTGTATATGACTAATAAATACATTTTGAAAAACAGACCTGGTTTGTGAGGATTTTTTTTTTTTTTCCTGATAAGTGTGTCTGACCTAATTTAACATGCATAAGAAATATTCCTGAATTAAAACCTTTTTTTAGGTGTGCCATGAATAGCATTGCCACATTTTATTTTATTTTTTTTTTTCCATGGACCCTGAAAAGAGAGGCTGAGAGCGAGGGAGAGAAAGAAAGGTAGCAGATGACCTAGTTTGAAGCAGCTCTCGGCGGGCGTATTTTTGGCCTGACATTAGTAAAACATGACAGAGTCATGAGGGACGTCTAGGTGCTGCGACATGCAGACAGATCTGTGTTTACTGCTGCCTCGCAGACCAACGCGTTACCAGTGTTTCTGACCATCACTGATGTCATTTCCTCTCTGGAGTCCCTCACTTGAGTCTCATCTTCATCACTGTCTTTTACTCTGCTAATAAATGACCGCTAGCGTTGAATCACAGTAAATGGAAATAAACTGAAGATTTATGGACATGACTCTTTCCACAAAAAAAAAACATCGCTGTTATGATGTAACGTCTCATTTGATATGTAGTAAGTAGTACTATGATTTCCGTGCTGCAGAAAACGTGGATGGAATCACGGAATCCAGTAATAAAAACGGATTTTTTTTATCGGCATAAAAGGTTTTCACGACAACCCGCCAAAATAAAAGTTCGGTTTAACTTTAGGAAATAGTGACAGAAATATATTGCTGTTGTACAGTAGAATTTAGCTACATTTCAATGTAATAATAATACTAACACTAATAATAATACTAAAAAATATATCATTAATACTTTATTTTTTTAAGGAATAATCACAATTTTTCTTCCATGTTTTAGTTTTAAGAGTAAAGCAAACAATAAAATGGAATACAGACAACTTGAAAAAGAAAACAGAATTTGGTAAATATAAAACGAAATTTGAGAAAAAATAAAACATAGGCTATTTCATAGGGCGCTAAAAATGTATTTTCTGTTAAACTTTTAATAAATTGTTGTTAAATTGTATAAGTTTCAAGATTTCAATTAATTAGACATGTTTTTGATTACTAAAATGTAATTTAACCATTAAAATGAAAAATTTAAATGGAAAAAAACAGAATTTGGGGGAAAAAAAATAAAACTGAATTTGCGGAAAAATAAAATGAATTTCATAGAGCCCTATGTGTGCATTTTTTTTTTTTTTAAATATATATAAGGCAATTTTATATTTTTGATTTCCAGGCCATGATAATTAATAACCCAACAAACAGGGAAAGTTATGGCAAGGTTTCTGAAAGTTATGAGCAAACGTTGTATCAGTTACATTAATACAACGTTCAAAGTTATCTGGCTTTTATTAATGTTTGCACAAAAACATTATTAATACATCGTTCATGGAATGTTTTTACCTGCAACGCTCAGTTGGATGTTTGCCGTTTTTTAAATGTTGCTACTCGTTTCAGAATGTTCAGAGAACATTCAGAAGTAACATTCCCATAATGTTTGCAAAATGTTAAAATGGAATGTTCCCTTAACATTTGCATAAAGTGTTTAATAACTGGATGTTTTAAACGTTCAGAGAAAAAATTAATTAATTAAAAAAAATTAATTAATTTTTTTTTAATTAAAAAAAATAATTAAAAAATAACTTAATTAAAAAATAACTTAATGGGAAAGTTAACAAAACGTTCTTAGAACTTTTTTTTTATATATAGCTGGGAATATCTTAAAAAGTCATTGAAACATAGAAGTGTCTATAGTCAACATATACTTATCTTTTCTGTGAATTATTTTATGTGCAGTAATATATTTTTTAAAATTCTTATAAAGGTGTAGGATGAATGTTTTTATTTACAACACTTTTTCATTTTTTTTTTTTTTTTTCACTTTTTTTTTTCAGATTTTTGACTGCTTTTAGATAAAGCATTATAGCATATGAATCTTGACTGGTGATGAGTCAGTTGTGATTTATTTATTCTGTGAAGGATTTTGCATCATGTTTTTGAGATATGAAATTTTAAAAAAAAATGTGAAAAATATGCTGAAATGTGAGATTTTCGATTTTCTAAGAATCAATTTACTGTTTTGCTCTTTTATATTTGAGACACGCTGATTTAAACAGACTCTTATATCCTTTAATGACCCTTGATTATAAAACACCGTCATTGTGATCTTTTGTTCTGCTGAAAGATCCTGTAATAATGGCGAAATCCGTTCATCCCTGTCTCTGGGGGGCAGTAGAGCCTCTTTCCCGCTAATATCAGCGCTTGAATAGCGCGCTTCGCGCGTGCGTTGGGACCGGTCGGGACGTCTGGTAAAACGTGGGCTGGATAACATTCTGCAGAGTGGGGTTAAAATGAATTTGTTTTACTAACAAACTGCTCCGAAATCTGTAATAGAATAATAGCTTAGTAATAAATGTTACCTGTAAATTATACGTTGAAATGTTGTTTAGATTTAAACAGACGCTGCATTTGTCAGTCCGGATCCAAACGATGAGAAACTCCAGTCCGTTTTTAACGGTCGTTATTGTGAGCGGAAGCAGTCGAGTGTAAACAGACATGCTGATAAAGATTTAACTTCACACACCAGGTAAAACGCTTAGAAATATGATTTATCTTTACTGCTTATGCTTTACACGGTTATAAACTTTAATAAAGCAGTTTGGTCATTTATATAATGTGTTTTAGAAGATTTTAACATCAAATATTAGCAGAGATGAGTCTGTTTATCGTGTCATGACAGCTTTAGTTAGTCAGTGTCGTGTGTTTTGCATCAGCTGTGTTTCAGTGTCATGGAGAGTTATGAAGATTTTATTCAGAGACTTTATAACAGTCATTATAATGATGATGATGATGATGATGATGACCACTCGCAGAGACCATCATCACTTATCGTGTTTCATGGAGCTCGTGTCCTTCCTCCTCTGGTATGAGTATCTTCATCATATTCAGATCTTCTCATTATACATGCACATATGCTAATGTGTGTTTGTTTGTTAGCTGAATGAGCAGCAGAGAGACGAGATGAGACGACTGCGAGAAACAGCCATGAGTCTGATGATGATGAAGAGGAGGAGAAGAGAGGAAGAGTCTCACTTCAGCGTGAGTTTTCTGAGACACTTCATTTGACCTGATACTGATTATTATGTTTATTTAATAGTTAATAAATATGTAATGGTTTATGCATGCTGCTTTTTATTAAAGCTTCAATCTAGAAATCATACATCAAAACAGCTGACATCAAAATTTACTTTCTTAAAGGTGCAGTAAGTGATTTTTGAGAAACGCTGTTGATATTTCAAATCACCAAAAGTGGGACTAAAAATATAGGGGTGTGATCATTTTGGGTAGGGGATCTTTATAGCTCCGCCCCCAAATTCACAAACATGCTATGCAACATCGGGCCCTACTCCCTAATGAGTGGACACGCCCCTTAATGCTGATTGGCTACAAGTGTGTTTTGGTGCTCGGTCTGATCCACTTTCATCAGCATTTCTCAGAAATTGCTTACTGCACCTTTAATTCATGTTCCTAATAAAAATGGATTGTGTCTTCCTCACATTGTTTCTGTATGTCAGTTTACCGATGATGCTGAACGACACACATACAAGAGTGATGACGTCATCTCATCCGCTCCGCTCACGTCAACTGCTCTCGATGGCCAATCAGCCAATCAGCTGAGAGCTTCTCCAGAGGACGAATCGCAGATCACGGTTCTGTTTGAGGGCATTGGATACAAAACTCACAGACCGAATGACGCACCTGACGATCATTCTCACAGCCGGATGATGATGATGTCATCGGGGTACGTGACCAATGACAACACAGAGATCACCTGTCACTCCAGCTGGATTGAAGGAGACGGAGGACTGGCTAAGGCCGTCCCCTTAGATACGACACAACCGACCACTACAGGAAGTGACATAATCAGTCACGCTCCAGTAGATGGAGCATTCTTAGAGGAGGAGGAGGATATCGTGTTGCCTTCAGAAAATGTTTCAGAACTGGTAAACCCTCCGTCTGACCCGGATGAGGGTCCGTATCGAATGAGCCTTCAAAACCTGCTAAAGAAATCCCAAGAGTACCGGCGGCGTCAGCGTCAGCTGCGCAGTCAAGCCAAAGCCGCAGCCGAGCACAGCCTGTCCGATAAGGAGAACGAGGAACTCCTTCCCAAACAGACTTGTAAGACAGAGCTGAGGAAAGCCAGAGAGAAGAGGAAGGACAATCAAAGCCTTCATGATGAAGATAACGCTCACATTGACACTCTTCCTCAAGCCACGTCCACAGCACTTCCTGTTACGGCCAGATCTCTGTACGTCTCCAAACAGAAGCCGGTCAGCGTCTCCAGATCTTCCTCTGCAGCGGGTAAGAGATTCACCAACATCCCCACGCCCAAGTTCTGCTTAAGTCCCGTGCGCTGCACCAAGAAGGCCAGCAGAATTCCCGGTCCGGTTCGGAAAGCTCTGAGCGAGTCTGAGCCGAGTGTTCCGGCTGATGCCAACATCCTCAGCTCGTCGAATAACGGAGGGATGATGTCAGCGCAAACAGAGCAGATCGCTCAGCTAGAGCTAAATCTGTCCAGCCTTAAAGCGCTGATCTCAGACCTGGAGTCGACGCTCACGCTTTCACAGACAGACCAAACAGGAAGTCCAAACGATAACAGCACTAAACAACCCTCCACGGTCACTTTCAATCAAATGGTCCAGCAAGAGGATTGTGGGATTAGTCAAGAGAACTCAAACTCGATCCAAACCATATCAGTCGTTCCAATCCAAACCAAAACCAGTCGCTCAATCGTAGGCGTCCTCACCGAAACCGCTAATCATTCTGAGCGAACAAACGCAGATGAAGCAGAAAGCTCTCTGATTGGCTCGTCTTACGATGTCGACGCCCCCTCCAGCCTGTGGACGCAGCTGACCCCTGAGACGGGAGGTCATGAGGGTGTGTCTCGTGTCAAACGGAGGCTCCTGATGAACGAGGGCGAAGCGTTGACTCCCGGGCGAGAGCGGTCCAGCACGCCTAGAGGTACGGTTGTGTGATAGATATAATTTATGAAAATATTATAATTGCTATTTTAACCCTCTAGTGCTCTTTATTTAGGGGTCACACTCATACTCCTCCCAGTAAAAAAAAGGGAATTTTTTTCCTTTTCTGTCAAACCAATGTTATATATTTTTGTTTAATATTTTTTATTTAATATTTTGCATTTTGAGGGAATTTTATGGTAAATAATAAATATGATCCATTTATTTCCACAATTTTTGCAATATAATCAATGCTGTCAAAATTAGCGTTAACGCATGCGATTAATTTTTCCAGTTTAACATGTTAAAACGCAATTAACAAAGCAACCTTTTTTTTTCCGTCATAATTTGGCTAGTGTTACATTATATGATCACGCTGTTTTTCACGCAAATGCTTTAAACCATTCAAGCGCCGCAAGACAACGCTGTCTGTGTGAATGTTGTGTCATGTGACACACAGAAAGACGCGTGCCAGCATCGAGTTCTCTTTCGCGCTTTTGAACAAACAATAACACAGAATTATGTCAAAATGCCCGTTTTGTTGAGGATCCTCATAAGAGCGGTCTTAGATGAGTTAAATAATATCTTAACTTGTGAGAAAATGAGATGCGCGTCAGATACGCTTCATGTTTGGCAGCGGCAGCTTTTAAAGGGACAGTAGCCTAATAAACCAAATGATGTGATGACTGTCATTAAAGGGTTAGTTCACCCAAAAATGAAAATAACGTCATTTATTACTCACCCTCATGTCGTTCCACACCTGTAAGACCTTCGTTAATCTTCGAAACACAAATTAAGATATTTTTGATGAAATCTGATGGCTCAGTGAGGCCTGCATAGCCAGCAATGACATTTCCTCTCTCAAGATCCATTAATGTACTAAAAACATATTTAAATCAGTTCATGTGAGTTCAGTGGTTCAATATTAATATTACAAAGTGACGAGAACAAAATAACGACTTATTTAGTGATGGCCGATTTCAAAACACTGCTTCATGAAGCTTCGGAGCGTTATGAATCAGTGGTTCGGAGCGCCAAAGTCACGTGATTTCAGCAGTTTGGTGGTTTGACACGCAATCCGAATCATGATTCGACACGCTGATTCATAACGCTCCGAAGCTTCATGAAGCAGTGTTTTGAAATCGGCCATCACTAAATAAGTTATTTTGTTTTTTTTGGCGCACCAAAAATATTCTCGTCGCTTTATAATATTAATATTGAACCACTGTACTCACATGAACTGATTTAAATATGTTTTTAGTACATTAATGGATCTTGAGAGAGGAAATGTCATTGCTGGCTATGCAGGCCTCACTGAGCCATCGGATTTCAACAAAAATATCTTAATTTGTGTTCTGAAGATGAACGAAGGTCTTACAGGTGTGGAACGACATGAGGGAGAGTAATAAATGACATTATTTTAATTTTTGGGTGAACTAACCCTTTAAAAATTGTAGCTTTAATAAGGATTAATCTATATTTCATTTATAATTTATGCAGTGAAGTCTGCATAAAGTGTTTGATAACTTTATTCAATTTCTGTATATTTCCTACCTGTTAGACAGGTAAATATGACAATTATTATAATAGGTTTTTGTAAAGATTGTTTTAAGTTCACTTAAATTAAAAGTTTTTTTTAAATGTTGAAATTTATAGCTTTCAGTTATACTGTAATGTTGAATGTCTATAATTAATATATAGGCTAGTAAAATGCAGTTAGAATGAGCCTGAAATTCTATATATTGTGGAAGAAAATATATTGAAATGATTTATTTCTAGATGATATATTATATATGATGCTATACAATATTTTAGATACTATATTGTACATTTTTGCTCTGTTTCGCCAACGAAAATAGCTCCAAACATATCTGCAACACAAGTGTTTTATTCCTGAATGAATCAATGTTTTGTTTTTTTAATGAATCAGTGATTCAATGATCCATTCATAAAGACGTCACATGCTTCCTTCTGCACATTGCGTTCCCAAAACATCATAAGCGCTGTGACTGAACTCTCAGCTGTTCTTTATGTGTTCAGTGATGTCATCAGTGCTGCAGTCGTCTGCGCAGACGCAGGAGGATCAGGTGACGGTTCTGATGGAGGACGAGCGCAGACGACAGAAGGAACTACTGCAGGTGAGCATCAGTCACATGAACGCATGCTGTGCCTTTAAGAGTCCTGATGTTCATGATGTCATGTGGATTTTAAAGAGAAAGTGCTCTTCGTCTGTCTCTGTCAGCTGATCACTGATATATATCACATCTCTAACTGATTCATTCACCAGCACACGCGTGTCAGACTCTATAATCAGACCTGAAACCTGCCCAGAGGATTGTGGGAACGTTTCGTTTAATTTCTAGCCGAAGCGTCACGTTTTTCTCCTTCAGGTCCTGTAGCTGCTCACGCCATTAATTACCGCCTCTAATTTATGCATCGAACAGGCTTTAATGTTTTTATATTAACGACCCGTCTGTGTGTTCACTGTGGGAACTGACACAGAAAATGAGGATAATTGTGTTTAATTCATGAGCCGCTGATCTTAAGTGCCTGAACACACCTAACCGTCTCTCTCTTCACCTCCATGTGCCCTCTTATGTCATCCTGTCTGTCCTGTTTTCATTCGTATTCTCTCGTTCTGTCATTCTAAAGTGTTTTATTGGCATGACAGGATTGTTTGTTTCCAAAACAATAAAAACAGAAGCTGAACTCAACTAGTTCTGCTCATCAGAGCTGTATTAATTTGATCAAAAATACTGTAAAAATTGTGAAATATTTAATAAGTAACTGTTTTCTATGTGAATATATTGTAAAATATAATTTATTCCTGAGATCAAAGCTGAATTTTCAGCATCATTACTCCAGTCTTCAGTGTCACATGATCCTTCAGAAATCATTCTAATATGATGATTTGCTGCTCGACAAACATTTCTGATTATGAAAACAGTTGTGCTGCTTCATATTTTTGTGAAAAATGTTTCTTGAGCAGCAAGTGATTTCTGAAGGATCATGTGACACTGAAGACTGGAGTAATGATGCTGAAAATTCAGCTTTGATCTCAGGAATAAATTACATTTTACAATATATTCACATAGAAAACAGTTATTTTAAACTGTAAAAATATTTCACAATTTTTACTGTATTTTTGATCAAATAAATGCGGCCTTGGTGAGCAGAAGAGACTTCATTCTAAAACATTAAACATTCAGTCTTTCCACCCAAAAATACAAGCTCATCTGGAAGTGAAATGCTTGTATTGTTTGTGATTGATCATCCTGTCTGTCTGTCTCTGGTTCGGTCTCTCTATCAGTCGTTGGCGGTGCGGTACCAGTTCCTGCGGAGCGTGTCCTTCCCGTGCTCACGTCTGGAGGACACGTCGACCTCGTTCCTCGGCTCATCTGTCTGCACACACGCTGGGCTTACAGACGCGCTCCACACCTCACGGGTTCGACACACACACACACACACACACACACATATATATATAGATATGAAGGCATTGAGTCTGATGAGTGCTCATCATCTGTCTGTCTCTCTCACAGCTGTGCTGTCTGTCTCTCACGGCGTCCTGTCGCCCTCTGCTGGCGGCGCTGGCGAGGGGTTTCCTGACCCGTCGACTCCTGCGCACAGAACGTGTGACACGGCTCATCAGGACCATCAAGGTGAGCTCCACCTCCTGCTGACGCCATACTGCCAGCACATTTTCAAACATTAGATGTTTTTATTAGCTTTTTTGGGTGACTAGATATTTTTTATTTTTTGGGGTTATATATATATATATATATATATATATATATATATATATATTTTTTTTTTTTTTTTTTTTTTTTTTTTTTTGTAACAATTGTTTTTGTGGAGGGCAGGTGATATTCTTTTTTTTGGGGGGGGGGAATCTCAGATCAGATCAGGTAATTAGATATTTTTATTTATTTATTGATTAGATATTTTTTCTATTCTGGGGATGATTAGATTTTTTTTTTTGTTTGGGGCGGAGGGGTGTGTGATCAGATATTCTTTTATTTTTTAGGTCAGGTAATAATATTTGTTATTTAATTATTTATATATTAAATAGATTTTTTTTTTTTTTGGGGGTAATATATATTTTTTATGATTTTTTTGGGGGGGGGGGGTAATTAGATTATTGGTGTAATATATTATTTTTATTATTTATTGACTTTTTTGGGAGGGTGATATTCTTATTTTTTGGGTCAGGTAATCAGATATATTTATTTGTATATTAATTAAGTATTATTTATCTTCTGGGGTGATTTTTTTTTTTTTTTTTTTTTTAAATTGGGGGGGGGGGGGGTTATGATCAGATATTGTTTTATTTTTTTTAGGTCAAGTAATACGATTTTTTATTTAATTATTTATATATTAAATAGATATTTTGTAAAAAACGTAATAAACAAACAAACAAATAGATTTTTTTGGGGGGGGTAATATTTTTTGATTTTTTTTTTTTTTTTGGGGTGGGTGGGTGATTATATTATTGGTGTGATATATTATTATTATTATTATTTCTTTGTGAATTTTTTTTTGGGGGGGGGTGATATTTTTTGGGTCAGGTAATCAGATATTTTTGTGTGTGTGTTTTGTCTCAGGACACACAGACGTTCCTGCTGACGTTCCAGCGGCAGACGGCCGTCGGCGGCCGACACGACCTCATGCTGCAGGAGCGCGTCGCGCTGCAGGTCAGACGTCTCTCTGAACACACGCTGCACGGGTTCATGACGGTCACATGACTCTCTCTCTCGATTTGCATCATCAGCTGCGAGCGGCGCGGTACGAGCTGCACGAGATCTTCTTCAGCACGAGCTCCTGCGACCGCATGCAGATGATCCGCTGCGACCGAGCGCTGAGCCGAGACCGGCGACTCAAACCACACGTGAGCAACAACTGAACTAATCATCCTTTACTGAAGGCTGATATAAGCAGACACATAAATAATGAACACATTACTAACAGGTAAAGTAAATATAATGAATATATAAGCTAATATAGCGCATATATTTAGTGAAATGCTTAGTGAAGTAGCATGCTGTGGACACTGAATGACTTGCCTGAGGTAAATGTAATGCTGCGTGAGAGATTATTCTCAAGCTGTTTTATTGCTGTTGAAACACTGGTTGAGAGATTACGTGTAAACATATCTATGCATAGATCATCGTTGTCTTCTGCGCTTTTTCTTGTTGTGGCGGTGCATTACCGCACGCCCCCTTCAGGATTGGAGTGTGAATTGCCTGGGGTTTAAAGCATCATTCATGAGTCTCTTCTGTGTGTTTCAGGATAATAAAGCGAAGGGATTCCTCTCAGCCGCCACCAGGAAAGCTTTAGAGCGCAAGAAGCTGGTCATGTGAGTGAACCTGCAGAAAACACACGTGTTGATTACATCTGCCGTAAAGCGTAGCGTGAATAAAGTTGAGCTGACATCAGGCTGATCTTAAAACCCTAACATTTGTGTTTTGTGTTTCCTGTGATCAGGCTACAGAGGAAGTCAGCTGACAGGAAGAAGTTTTCACCGTCTGATGTGGAGAAATGGAACCTTGTGCCAAAAATTTGTCGGGTTTCAAAGAAAATCACTGCGAGATGATCGCAGCGTGACACCAGCAGAAGACAAACTCTTTTATACTCGTGTTTTTATATTATTGTGTTCAAACATTTAGTGTAGGTTTATTTATGTTTCCTCTGAGAGTCTCTCGTCTCTCGGCTTCAGCTCTGCTGTCATTCCTTGCTGGTTTTCTATCTTTGCACACTTCAATAAATTATTAATAATAATTATTGTATTTTGTCATTTCCTCAAATAAAAAGATCTAAACAATTTATTTTTTAATGACTTATTTCAAATCATGCTTACAAGGAAATAGAATGGGCCTTCATCAGAACGAGGAGGTTCTGATAGTATTTTTATTATTTGGTTGATTTTTTGTTTATTTTTTATTTTTGTTAATTGGATATTTTATTTTTTCAGTTATTAGATAGTCTTTATACTTTTTATTTTTGGGGTGGGGTGATTAGAAGTTTTATATAATTACATTATTTTTATTTTTTTATAGGGGGTTAGATATTAAATTTTTTCTATTTGTTGATTTATTTTGATGATTTTTATTTTTTTGGGAAGGGGGTCGATTAGATATTTTATTTAATTTTTACATTTTCTTTAGGTGATTGGATTTTTGGGGGGTCATTAGATTTATTTTTATTCAGCTATTTCGCAATTATTTCAAACAAACAAAAACATCTAAAACAATTGATTTTTTTAAAAAAGATCCTTAAATAAACCGTAAAAATATTTCACCCTCACTTATTAAAGCAACTAAATTAATTTGCATTTATATATCTCATATATATATATATGAGAGAGACTTTTTGTGGGGATATTCCCAAAAAAGGAAAGGGAATCCCTAAAATGGGTGAAAAAATTCATAACTATATATTGTATAAATGCAAGAACAACATTTGGACTGACATCTTTATGGATTAGAAAACTTACTGTTAGAAAAATTAAGTCTTTTATAGAAATATAATACACTGGTTCTAGTATTTTTTATTTTATTTAAAAATCTAGAAGCCCGTATGTTGTGGATCTGTTAAACAAAAAATTAAAAATGTTTTAATGGAAAAACAAGACAACAAACACCCTTTTAAAACATATGTATATTTTCAAGTGTATAATGCGTACATATTCTTTTCATTTAAATAATCTAAATACAATCTGTGATGTTTGATTGACAATTTACAAACAGCTTGTGAAACTGTTCATGACGTCCCAACATCCCGTTTGACACCCAAAATGAGTGAGAATCACGAGGTCCTGATCCGATCCAGAGGAAAGCAAAATAAATAGTGATGCAGTGGACGAACTGGACATGTGATCAGTTTTGGCCTTTCATACGACGACACACAGCTTCATCTGTTTTCTCAGGACTGAAACACGTACGACACACACGAGACAGACGGACTGAAGCAACCATTCACAGCAGAGGTTCTCCTCTTGAGAGAAACATCACTTCCTCCTGAATGTCACTAATGCTGGAGATCAGGAGAGATTCGTGTGTCTCAGACGCTCCTGATCAAATCGCACACACTCGTTAGTGTTTACAGGTTCAAACAAACGAGCCTGAAACCGTTTCCTTCCTGACGGACTGTAAAAACACAAACGTCCATCTGTGACATTTACACACAAACGGCTCATATTTCACCCCAAAATCAAGACATTTTTTTTAGATTATTTTAACATTTTTTTTTAGAACCATTAAGATTTTGTGCATTATGACAGATAATGATGATCATTATGACACATTTCCCCCAAAATTTACTATGCAAAAAAAAAAAAAATCATTCTCATTTATATAATAGCTGCGGAAAAAAAAAAAACTCATATATAATTATATTTAATTTATATTTGTGACATAATTATATATTATATATAATTGTGTAGTGTGTATATATATATATATATATATATATATATATATATATACACACACAATTATATAAAATATAAATTAGATATAATATATATATATATATTAAATATAATTATATACATATATATATATATATATATATAAATATTTTATATATAATTATATATAAATATGTTTTATACATAATTATATTTTAGATTCAAAAGGGATTAAATGTCATGAAAATAGCCAGAATGACAAAAAAAAAAAAAAAAGGCAAAACTCCTGGTTGTGGACTGAAATACGACTGTTTTTCACAACAAAGCATGAAACAAAAACAACATTTATTGTCGTTCTGATTTTCTGATGCCGTGTTTGTGTAAATACGATCATTCGACGACACATCAATCATGTGATGTCAGCAGGAATGGGCGTGTTCGAACAACACTGTGTCAATACAGTCAATAAAGCGCAAATGTTCGTTTTCCCCGGAAACCTTCAAAAAATAAAAAAGTTAAATATCTAAATCCCCAAAATCCCAGTGAGACAATCATTGATTCAGTGACTGGTGACCGATGCTTCTCTTCAAATATCATCTATGTATTCAACAGTATGTACAGCAGGTGGCGCTCTCATCACTAACACTCACACTGAATACAGCGAATGAAGCTCAGCGGCGACACACACACACACACACACACACACACCTGAGCACGGAGAGGAGGGGCTGCAAGGCATTATGGGATGTCTGAGGGATGCCGTCTAGTGTCTCGTGACGGAGTAAGAATGAAGTCAAATTAAAGCCAGTGTCAGGCTCCAGTCATACACGTCTGTTTGTGTTTCCCGCGACCCAATGAGAGTGTCCGGCAGAGATGGGCGTCCGGGGCCGTCCATCGGGGTCATGTGACGTTGACCTCCAGCACGTGATGGTCGGTGCCGGGCAGCACCAGCACCTGGCGTCCCTGCGTGCCGTTGAACACCTGTCCGGGTCCGAAGGCCTGGCGTTTGGGCATCGGGACGCCCCGCGGCTGCTGCTCGCCCAGAGACTGAACGCTCCCGCGGCTCCGCAGACTCGCCGTGTCCGCCTGATCCTCCAGAGCCTTATCCAGCACCGACAGGCTGTCGTTCTCCAGACACGAGTCTGCGCGAACACAAACATCAATCATGAGTCATATCAAGCTGAACGGACTGTCCGAATGAACCGATTCACTCAAATGAATCAGACAAAAGTGCTTCACTACAACCTGCCAAAATAAAAGTACAGGAAAAGTAAAATACAATTTATTAGGATATTATTTTAAGGAATATCACACTCATGTTCATGTTTTAATTCATAGCGTAAAGTACTGAATCATAAATAAATATATAATAAATTGATAAATTAAAATGCAATGTTTCTGTGCAAAGGAACTGTTGTGAATTCATTGCTTTTTAGTGATAAATCTGTACTGAATCACAAAACACGAAATCAAGCAGAACTGACTGTCCGAATGAACCGATTCACTCAAATGAATCAGAATCATGTGTGAGAGAGGCAGACAAAAGTGCTTCATTACAACCCGCCAAAATAAAAATTAATTAAATGATGACAGGAAAAGTAAAATGTACTTCTTAAATACAATTTATTAGAAAATTATCTTTAAGGAATATCACACTCATTCATGTTTTAATTTATAGAGTAAACCTTGTAATATAAAAATAAATAGAGTAAACCTAATATAATAAAATTATTTAAAAAAATTACATTTAAAAATGCAATGTTTCTTTGCAAAGGAACGGTTTTATTTTCATTTGATTACATTTTAAAAGATTGATTGTACTGTTAAAGTTTTATGAATTCATTGCTATTTGGTGATAAATCTGTATTGAATCATAAAACACGAAATCAAGCAGAGCTGACTGTCCGAATGAACCGATTCGAATCAGAATTCGACTCAAATGAATCAGAATCGTGTGTCAGTTCTATAAGAGCCCCATGAATTCAATGATGTGGAAAAAAACTCAAAAGATCTTCAATACAAACTATAAGAAATGATGACAAAGAGTCAAATGTACTTCTAAAATTCATAATAATAATAAACATTATTTAAAATATAATTTAAGGAATATCACACAATCAAGATTTTTTCATTCATGTCTTAATACAGTAAACCTGCAGCACTAAATACAAATAATAATAGTAAAGGAACTGTATTTTCATTTGATTGCGTACCTAAAAAAACTGTTCAAGTTGATTATTTCTTTTGATGAATTTGTAAAAAATCATAAAACACAACATACATAAATATTTAATCAGAATTCGGGAAAAAGTAAAAAATCATCAAACTTTTAATAAATGATTGTTAAAGTTTTATGTTTGCTGATGAATGCCGTGACCTGACCTGTGTCGGGCTGGATGACGACGCTGGCGTGATGCGGCAGGTACTTGAACACACGGATGTTGGGGAAGGGCAGCTGACCCGCGAACAGAGGCATGATCTCCATCTGAACCTTGTGTGTCGCCATGGCAGCGACCGGCATAGACACGACCCCTGAACTCTTGCCACACACCGCCCAGTTACTGTGGTTGTCAATCACTGCAGACACACACACACACACACAGATCATCCAAATAATTAATAAATCAGAAAACTTCTTTACGTGATTAAACAAAACCTTTAGTGTATTTCTTCATTTGGAAAGTTGACGTCCTTTGGTGGGACATTCAATTAAAACTATTTTATTCCATTTTCTAATTATAATGCAAATAATTACTGCAGTTTTTATATGTAAATAATTTAAATTTAAAATACAGAAACTATGCAAAATTCATCCGTGACACCAAAGGAATGAATGGTTACTTTTGAGCTAAAATATTTAATTGATTTAAATTAACATTTAGATAATTTAACAACATGATCGCATGTTCACGGTTCTCTGATGCAGGTTAATGGTCACATGACATGCAGGTCAAAAAATAAAATATTTCATGTTTTTTTAGTAAGTGTTTTATTTTCATTTGCAACATTTTAAAATGATTTATTCCTTAATATGACATTTTTTTATTTAATTATTATTAGTTTTTCATTAACTCACAAAAACCAGCTTGAAAAACATAAAAAAATGTCATGTTTTTAGTAAGCGATTTATTTTTTGGGGTAAAATTTTAAAATGATTTATTCATTATTTTGACATTTTTATGATTTAATTATTATTAGCTTTTCATTAACTCACAAAAACCAGCTTGAAAAACATACAATAATTCTTGTTGTTTTTGGTAAGTGATTTATTCATTTATTTTTTTTGTAATATTTTAAAATGATTTACTTATTAATTTGACATTTTATGATTTAATTATTATCAGCTTTTCATTAAAAACATAAAAAATGTCATGTTTTTAGTAAGCAATTTATTTTTTAGGGAAAATTTTTAAAATGATTTATTCATTAATTTGACAATTTTATGATGTAATTAATTATTAGCTTTTTATTAACTCACAAAATACCAGTTTGAAAAACATAAAAATATGTTTTTAGTAAGCAATTAATTTTTTTTTATTTATTAATTAATTTGACATTTCTATTAATTATTTAATTATTAGGTTTTCATTAACTCTCAAACCCCAGTTTGGAAAACATTTGAACCTAAAATCTTGATGTTGATCAAGTTCATGTTTCTTCAGTCCTTGAGGAAGTGCCGAAGCCGTCGTACCTTCATACATCAGTCGTGAAGTGCGAAGACCTTCCGTCTCGCTGAACTCCTCGTCGGACCGGTCCGTGTCGTTGGGTTCAGTGAGGCGCGTGAGCGACACCTCCAGCCTGCAGAGGGCGCCGGTGCGGCAGTGCTGCTCGCCTGCGGCCGGACAGATCTCCGCTCGCACGCTGTACAGAGTCTGACACACACAGACAAACATGTCAAACATTAAACTGAAGCTGAGACGCAGTCGATCGTCTGTCTGCGAGAGAACGAGACTCACTGAAACTCTCTCCACTGCGAACTCGTAGCTGTAGGGTTTGAGCGCCGCGTCCGGCGCGTCTGCAGGAGCGAAACTGGCCGAGAACACACACTGCAGAGAGACGGGTGGCGCGCCGCTCCACCGCAGCTCCCACACGCTGAACACACACTGCTGACTGAACACCACCTGAACACACACACACACAGATCACTGACAGTCACAGTAGAGCTGCACGATTAATCGCTAAAAGATTTCGATTCAAACACACATGAGATCTTATTCCTAAATGACAACGATTCATTCTGTCTATTCAACATTTGACAAGTACGATCACAGCGAACATTCAGAACTGAATCATTCATTCATTCAAGAGATTCGTTCAAAAACGCTGTATGTAATGAAACAAGAAGTATTTGTGAGTGAGTTATTGAATCATTCATTCAAGAGATTCGTTCAAAAGCACTGATTAGAAATGAAACAAGTCTTTATTAGTGAGTCATTGAATCATTCGTTCAAGAGATTTGTTCAAAAACGCTGATTTGTAATGGAACAAGTGAAGTATTTGAGTGAGTCATTGAATCATTCATTCAAGAGATTTGTTCAAAAAATGCTGATTTGTAATGAAACAAGTGAAGTCTTTGTGAGTGAGTCATTGAATCATTCATTCAAGACATTCGTTCAAAAGAGCTGATTAGTCCTACTTATCCAGAACCAATCAGAGTAAGTCAGACTCACGCTGTGTGTTTTAGTGTTGAGAGAGAGCAGCTCCAGTGACGGCGTGTGTTGATTCTCAGACAGCGTCTGATCGGTCAGCTGAAAGTTAGTGTCCGATACATTCTGAAGACAAACCTGGATGAACTTCCTGTTGAGATGAAACCACACAGGAAACGCATCAAACCACTGGTTACTACAGTAACAATGAGGGGTCAAGAGGGGTCAGTACCTCCGTCCTGCAGACAGCAATGAGTGTTTGACTTTAAAGGGCACATGGAAGGTGAGAGAGACCAGCGTCGAGTAAATGGACCAGGGACAATCGACAGACACCTGCAACAAACAGATACAGACCGTTATATCACACCTGTGACTGCTGAAGGGCCTTCAGTGACATTCTCTAATCTTTATCAAAGAATGAAAATAAAAGCAAATTATATTGTGTAAAATGTATTTCAAAGAGATCATTTCTAGTAATTAAAATAAATTATATATAATTATATAAATTATATATAAATGCGTGTATATACATATATATGAAATATGTATGAAATATATTTATTGGAAGATTTTTTTTTTGCATTTTTTTTTATTATTAATATTAATAATATTTAATTTTTAATATTTAGATATTTAGTCATTAAAATAAATTATATATATACACACACACACATATATATACATGCATTTATATATATTTAAATCTGAAAATATATTATATATATATATATATATATATATATATATATAAATTTATATTAAAAAATATATTTTTGATATTTAAATAAATAAATAAATAAATATATATATATAAACATAAATGCATATGTTTAAATATGGAAATATATTTTTTAAATTTAAATAAAAATTTATATATATATAATATATATATATATATATATTATATATATATATATATATATATATATATATATTATATATATATATATATATTACAATATGAAATATATTTATTGGAAGATTTATTTTTGGCATTTCTTTATTAAATATTATTATTATTAATAATATTTAATTTTTAATATTTAGATATTTAGTCATTAAAATAAATTGTATATATATATATATATATATATATATATATATATATATATATATACACGCATTTATATATATTTAAATATGAAAATATATAAATATATATTAAAATAAATTTTTGATATTTATATAAATATATATATATATATATATATATGCATTTACGTATATTTAAATATGAAAATATTATATTTATATAAAATATGAAATCTATTTATATTTATTGGAAGATTTATTTTTGGCATTTCTGTATTTATTATTATTAAAAATATTTATTTTCATTATTTAGACTTTTCCAGGCCTGGAAACCACAACTTCAAAATTCCATGACATTAAAATTCAGAGCTATGAATGATTTTTCTCTTTGTATTAATGTCTATTGAAATGAATCAAAGTAAAACCATCTTGATTTCATGTCGGCATTAAAAGACATGAGCAAAACATGACCGAATTATAACAACTAACAGATTATGGCTGAAATCAGCAATAAACACAAAAACAATCATCAGTGCAACTTCTGCATGATTTCTGCACGCGTATCAAACCTTCTGGTCTATGATGGCCATCCCGCTGTTGAAGCGCGCTCTGCTGCGGGCGCGATGACTGATCTGACCGTTAGTCAGATGCTCGCTCTCCACCCGCGTGGGGGATGATGGGATATGACACAGAACATCCAGCAGGAACTCCAGCGTGTGGTAGGGCGGCGTCAGAGGAAGAGAGATGCTCGTCACCTTCTCAGACGACTGGATGGACAGAGCGCTCTCACCCACCAGCTCTGAGACAATCACACACATCAAATCACTTCAGTTCTAGGTGTCACTTTTTTTCATGGTTATTTCTATTATCTCTCTGTCGGCTACTGTCACCAAGACAAATTCCTTGTGTGTGAGTGTGTGTGTGTGTGTGTGTGTGTGTGTGTAAGCATACTTGTCAATAAATCTGACTGACTCTCGCTCACCTCCGGTGCTGCTGAGGATGCGGGCGGTGCATGTGGACGAGTGCAGCACCGGCATGGAGTCTGTGTTACTCAGCTGAAGAGCATCGCCCTTCTTCACTGTGTAGTGACCCGTCAGGATGGTGAACTTCACCTGCTGCGGTAACCCAGCCAACAGGTTCTCTGAGAAAACAAGAAACGTCAGGTCTGAAACAGATTCCTAAATGAGCGATCGGGACACAAGCGCTTTCGTCTCAGTGACTGACCTGTGAGAGGCTGGATGGTGAGCTGAGGCTCCTGGGAGTAAACCTCATACTGAACCACAGGGTAAATATGAGGCAGAACGAACTGAATGCGGCCCACCGTGGCGCACAGCTGCCGGAGAGTGTATGTGCCGGGCTTCTGACTCTGAGAAAATCAGGGATTCATTTTCTTCTTTAGATTAATGAAATCACATGAAAAGGTGATGATTATCACATGATTATGTGAAATATATCCAATAATCCAGAGATTCCCAAATAAAAATGTCGAAACCCTTTTACCTAAAATATTTTAAACAAACAAATTATATATATATATATATATATATATATATACTTATTTTTTATTAGAATTTATTCTTTATTTTTTAAATTATTTCATATTTTCTGATTTTAGTTTATTTTTAGTGTTTTTTATTTTTGATGATTTATTTTAATGTTATAATTTAATAAAATTTTGATAAATTATGAATGTTTATATTTTACATTTATTTATTTTAATTTGACATTTTTAAGATTTAATTAATTTTTAGAAAGTGATTTTTTTAATGTTACATTTTTATGATTTAATACAATTTTACAAAGTTTTTTTCATTGTTTTTATTTTAAAATTATTTTAATTTTACATTTCCATGATTTCATTTTTAGTGTTTTATTTTTAAATAATTTATTTTAATTCAAAATTTTCTGATTTAATAAATTTTTAGATAGTGTTTTTTTAGGGTTTTTATTTTACAATTATTTATTTTAATTTGACATTTAAGATTTAATAAATTTTTAGAAAGTGATATTTAATGTTACATTTTTATGTTTTAAAAACAATAAAAAAACTTTCTAAAATTGTATTAAATCATAAAAATGTAACATTAAAAATCACTTTCTAAAAATTAATTGAATCTTAAATGTCAAATTAAAATAAACAATTGTAAAATAAAAACAATGAATAAAACTATTATTTTAAAATTTGTAGGGTTTTTATTAAAAATTTATTTTAATGTTACACTTTAATTAATTCATTTTCAGAAAATGTTTTACTTTGTTTATATTTTACAATTTATTTTAATTTGACATTTTTAAGATTTAATTAATTTTCAGAAAGTGTTTTATTTTTAGCGTTTTTATTTTAATGTTATAATTTTTTTAGAATGTGTTTTACTATGAGTGTTTCTATTTTACAATTATTTATTTTAATTTGACATTTTTAAGATTTAATTATTTTTTAGAAAAATATTTTTTAATGTTACATTTTTATGATTAATTAATGATGATCTTTTCATCAGTTTGGGAAACCCTGCTATAATCAGATCAAATTAAAGGTTTTTTCTCACTGGTGCGGTGAAGACGATGCTGTTGTTGCCAGGCAACAGAGTGACATCATGAGCCTTAAGCATCTGAGCTCCATCATCCATAGCGAGGGCAGATGGCGCAGTGATGGGCGTGTCGAGGGACGTGGTGCTGTCTTGGCGTCGCATCAGCAGGTGCATGTTCTTACAGACCACGCCGGCGGTGTTCAGCGCGTTATCAGACGGACTGTGTTCCTGGATCTCGCAGAGCTCCAGCGCCGGAGACGCTGACACCGGACTGGCCGCCGGGAACGTGACGGTGCCATCCGGGTTCTGAGCGGCTCGTTTCTGAGCCGTCGTGCCGGGCAGCTCCATGGTGAAGTGGACGCTGGCGGCGAGCTGCTCCACCCGTACGGGCACGGGCATCAGACTGCACAGATGCAGCTCCAGCTGCAGGACGGCACCGACGTGCACCAGCGCCGAGGCGGGACGGAAACGCAACTCGTGAAGCTGAGTGAACGAACTCATGCTCAGAGCAACACGCGGGTCTGTGGGAAAAGAGAAAGACAAAAATGTTGCAGACACAACCATGTGACAACAGCTTTTCTGACACATATCTATCACGTGACCTGAAACAGCACACGATTAGTGCTGACAGCATGATTTTATTGAGTCTGTCATGAAGCCTGGTAGCTGTGGTCAGTTCATCATAACACAAAATTATAATGTTATGTATATAACAATATTTTTTAGTTATTTTATTATATTTTTATAATATTTAAATAATATTAATATTTAGTATTATAATGTTAAAATATGTATAATATTTAATTATTTATATATTTTTATATATAATATAAATTAATATTTATATATAAATATTTTATATTACTTATATATTATTTTTTTTATTATTTTTTTATATTTTACAAATTTTACTGATATTTATTTTAAACAATTAATTAATTTAATTTTTATAATCTTTTTTTAATGAAACATTTATTTAAATGAACAACGTGAGACCTAAAATACTTTTTATAATTTTTAAGTATTTTATTACATTTTTATAATGTTATGTATATAACAATATTTTATAGTTATTTTGTTATTTTTTAATAATATTTCACTATTTAATTATATTTTTTTATGTTATGTATATAACAATATTTTTAGTTATTTTATTATATTTCTATAATATTTCACTATATAATTATTTATATTTTATATATATAATATAAATTTATATTTATATATAATATAAATATTTTATTTTACTAATTATTTATATTTTGTGTAATTTATTTATATTTTTATCATTTATTTTTATATTTTACAAATTTTACTGATTTTTATTTTAAACAATTGTTTATTTATTTAATTTTCATACTTTTTTTAAAGAAACTTTTATTTAAATGAGCGTGAGACCCGAAATATATAAATATAATAATTTATTTATTTATTCCAATTTATTCTAATCTAATTTATTAGATTTAATATTTTTATTATATTTTTATAATTATTTATTTTTAGTTATTCTATTATATTTTCATAATTTTATTTATTTAAAATATTATTTTTTTATTTTATAATCTTTCATGAAACTTTCTCAGCAAAGAGAAAGACAAAAAAGAAAAAAAAATATTTTTTTTAAATAAAAAAAAAGTGACTTTTTAGTTAATTATTAATTATTTAAAGGAACAATTATCTTTCAACAACGTAAGAACAGCATTCCTGACTCAAATCTGTCATGTGACCTGGAATAAAGTGTGCCGTTATGACACTTCTATAGTGTTTTTGTCATGGTTGCAGCCTGACAGCTGTGGTAAACACACTCCGAACACAAATCTGACCTTTCTGTTGAGCTTTGCTCTCTGCGGTCTGGCTGGCAAAGGTCAGGATCTCCTGGCAGAAGTGCTTCCTCTCTTCATCGCTCAGGTTGGCATCGCTGGCGAGCAGAGCGCTCGTCTGCAGGTATCTACACACACGGTCAAAGAAAACACACACACCAGACAAAAAAACAGGAACCTGACCTCACTTCTGACAGCAGGAAACAACATCATTTTACTTCCAAAATCTGTCATTTCTCCTTTATTAGTTCACAGTAAAACCCGGAACATGTTTTAAGACGAGTCAGTCTTTGGTTGTGCACAGTTTGACACGCGTTAGAAACGTGTGAGAATCACACGAGATTCAGTGGCATGATATGGTCACGTGTTTCATCATATACATGTGATCAGAGATGTGTGAAGGATACTCGTCCATCTTCTGCAGCTGTTTCTGACACTCTGCAATCTGTTTGCGTGTGTGTGTGAGCGGTAAACTCCAGCTCTCGGACACGTACGACTTCAGGGAATCCAGAAGGAAGTTCTCAGCACTTTGAGGGTCTCCCTTCCTCCTGCACACACACACACACACACACACACACACGTACGTATGATTAATCGTGCACATGTACAACCCATCTCCCACAGGAGGCCGTTATACGTGCTTCTGTTCCTTCAGGGATTTTCAGTCATGCTCACATGTAGAACTCAGCCAGACTCTTCCCAACAAGCCGAGCCGAACGCAGCCGCCCGATCGCCCTGTACATCTCCATAGCGGCGTGAGACAGCTCCTGATCAGAGAGACAGACTCTCACAAATGATGTCAAAAATAAACCTAGTAATCACAGCGCTAAAATAAACACACGCAGATTACAGGACTAAACTCTCACCAGATAGTGTTTCTCAAAGGCCTCTACGGATGATAACGCCTCCTTGAGCTTTTTATATGGACTCTGAAGGCTGTTCGCTGAGAGAGAGAGATTACAAACACATTACAGAGATAATTTAAATAAGTATATATATATAAATCCGGTGAACCAATGATTCAATGGCCCATTCATAAAGAGAGCCATTTACTTCCTGAACGAATCGAATGAATGAACGATTCAATGACTTACTCATTTAGACATTTACCGCCACCTACTGGCAGTTTTAGTTTCTTATTTAGAGTATCATGTCATTAAAAAAATCATTTCATATTTCCATATTAATAAAAAACCCATTAAAGGGGCAGTTCACCCAAAAATGAACATTCTGTCATTATTTACTCATCCTTCATGTTGTTTCAAACCTGTATGACTTTCTTTTGCGGAACATAAAAGAAGATACTTTGAAGAATGTTGGTAACCAAACTACTTTGGTTACCATTGACTTCCATTGTATGAAAAAAAAATACTGAGACATTTCTCAAATTATCTTCTTTTATGTTTAATTGTAGTGCATTCATGCCACCTCAATAAACAGTCTGTAAATATATCTAAATACAATTTCAGATGCAGCTTCTTAAAAAAATATATCATGGCCGTTGAAGCCTAAAAGTTTGTGTAATAAATTCTATGTTGAATCAAATAAAATATTTCTTTCTAAGGGTATGTTTACACGACAACGATATGCTTAAAACGGAGACGTTTTTACTTCGAGTTTTCAACGTATAGACGACACCATTGTCAAAACAATCCCCATTTATCCAAATAGGGCTGGGTATCGTTCAAAAATTTACGATATCGATACCGATACCTTCTTCGATACCGATTCCTGAACGATACCTGCTTATAAATTAACATTTATTTAAAATTAAAGTTCTTATTTGGCTCAATTACATTTCCTTAACAGCCTTTAAACACAGGATTTACTCCCTTCTAACTTTTTTTGCCACTGTTTCCTTACATCATTGCTGGATATATAATTATATATAATATATAATTATATCATTTCTGTTAGTTAAGCTTGTGTATATTTTTAGTTAAAGCTGTTAAGTTATAAAGCAATATCTCATGTAGGGTTTTCCTTTGTGTTTTATATAATGACCAATAGGAGGTGCTCTAGGCACATGCTTTCCTTGATTGGTTTTCTCTAAAGAGAAATAGGAAAAGGTCGCCTATTCAAAACAAAAGTGTAGTTTAATGACGACGAGATTGAGCGCGAAATCATGGGATGTGTTGTCTTCACGTCTACAGATGGTGGAAAAGAATCAGGACAGGACTCATGTTCATGGATGAGGTTATTAACGTAACTGTAGTATGAAGCAGCTCGAGAGCAGCGGGACTTTTATTATGCCACAGTCACCGCTTCCGCTTGTTCCGGTCAAGCGTATGTGGGGTAACGCAGCACTGTTTTATCATAATAGATACATTTGAGTGTGTTAATGCACATCTATCTAAAAATCTTACATATTGTGCCTTTAAATTTTAGTAAAATGAAATACCTCATACAACATGGATAATGGAAAGCGATGTGTTATTTTAGGCTAATTACCCGTTTCTGGTCTTTCTGCTCCCAGACCAGCCAGCAGGTCAACGGTTTTGTTCAGGTCCTCAGAGTTTGGGCCGTTCTCTGACACCAGACCACACAGATCACCCAGAGATTTCAGCTGCCAACAGATGAACACATGGTTGTTGGGTGTACACTTACGCTTTATATTAAGTTGTCCTTGTTACAGTATAATTATACAAATAAGTACTGAGTAATATTAAGTAACAAATGCTCTAATTTTGTTTTAAAATGGAGTAAAAGTCTCAGTACCTTCTCAGTAGCGTATGTCCACAGGCCCACGGTGTGAGAGAAGTTGGCCTCCAGTTGGCTGCGGTCGCAACAGCCCTCGATCCTGTGCAGCACCTCCAGACAGCTGAGAAACACCCAGCAGTCCAGCGCGCCGCTCACCACAGACACCTGCAGCAGCGACACCCATCAGCCCCCCCATCTGAATCACACCTGAATAAAGCTCTGAGCAAACACTCACGAGTACCTCCAGCAGTCGCAGCTCTTGCACACAGTTGTGCAGGAGTTCGAGCGCTCGGGCCGTCACCTCCCAGGGTCTCTGCAGGAAGATGAGCAGCGTACACTGGCGGGAGAACAGGTAACTGCGCAGATCCAGCAGACTGGCCTCTCCTCTCTGGATCAGATCACGCTTCTCCATGTCGATGGGTCTGCGCAACAGCAGCCCGTTCCAGCTCCGCACCGGCTGACAGAACGAACCCAGCCAGTTGGCACCATCTGAACACAAAGAAAACACAGAGGACTAGAGTGAAACCTGGGAATACTGGATCCTGAATCCACCCATGACAAAATTAAAATGAGTGATTTAAATATTTTAATTTTATAATTTTATTTCAAATTTATTTAAAAAAGTATTTATTATATTTTTACATATTTAATCTATTTCTATAATGATATTTTATATAAGCTTTTTATTTTTCATAATTTTATTTATATATACATATAATTAAAAATAAATATTTTTATTTAATTTAAAATAAATTTAAAATTGATATTTTGTTTTTATCATTTTATTTCATATTTATTTCAAAACATATTTAATATATTTTTAAATATTTTATTCTACTTGTATAATTTTATTTTTATGTTTATTATTTTTTATTATATATATATATATATATATATATATATATATATATATATATTCCATATATAAAATAAAAAAATACATATTTTTTTATTAATTTAAAATGTTTAAAAATGTATTTTATATATATATATATATATATATATATATATAAATAAATTTTAATGAATTAAAAAAAAATTATTTTATTTTTATAATTTTTTTTTATATTCATTTAAAAAAGTATTTATTATACATTTAAATATTTTATTCTATTTCTATAAAACGTATTTATTATGTTTTTATATATTTAATTCTACTCCTATAATTTTATTTTTGTTTATTATATTATTTTTATTTTATATTTATTTGAAAAAGTATTTATTATTTTTAATATTTTCTTATTTTTGAATATTTTATTCTATTTCTATAATTATATTTTTGTTTTTATTTATTATAATATTTTCTAGAATTTTAGTTATATTATTTATAATTAAAATATATATTTTTAAATAATTTAAAATTTTTTAAAATTATTTTTATAATTATTTCAAAAGGTATTTATTATATTTTAAAATATTTTATATTTCTATAATTGCATATATTATATATATATATATATATATATATATATATATAATAAAAATGTATTAATTAAATTTTTAAACATTTTATTTGTATTATTTTATTTCATATTTCAAAAAGTATTATATTTTAAATTATTTTATTCTATTTCGATAATTTTATTTTAATTTTAAAATATTTTTTATAAATAAATATTTTATAAAAATATAATAAAGTATAAAAAAATATAATAAATGAAAATATACATTCAATAATCTATCATAAAACTTTCTCAGCCCTTTTTCTTTTCTGCTGATGAAATCGAAGCTGTTTGGGTCAGTGGTAAAAAAAAATAATGACCAATAAAATTATAGCTTAACATTTCACAATCAAATAAATCCTGATGGCCAAAATCCCTAAAATTCCCTCCCTACATTATTTCCCACTTCATATTCTCACATACAGTGTGGTTACCTGTATGTACGTTTTTTCATATTGCCTTTAAAACATGAACGGCTGTTTCAAATATTAAATTATGCCGGGAAACACAAGATATTAATGCACAGATGCCGGTTTACCTCCAGCGCCGAAGTTGAGCACATACTGTGTGAAAAGAGCGTCTAGTTCATCATACTGGACCAGAGCGTCTTCAAACTGCTGCAGCATCTCAAACACAAACGCCAGCTCCTCCTGATCAACACACAGACAGATTTACACAGCTGGAAACAGGCACTGTGTGTGACTGACAGCTTCCTCAGCCAATAACACACCTGGACCATGAAGTAGTCACAGAAGCTCCAGCCGGGCTCAGTGCGTTTCTCTCGGAGCGTCCGCATCTCGTCCTCGAAGCGGCCCAGATTCCTGGTGAAGGACATGAGCAGCAGCGTGCGCAGTTTAGTGAGGAACGAACTCCACGACTCCTGAGAGCGAGACGACTCCTTCAGAGGGTCAGACAGAGCCACACACCTGACAGACAGACAGATTGAACCACAGCAGATGAGACGTACACAAAACACTGGCGGAAAATCAATCAACGCTTATTTTCACACCATTTAGTGCATTGGATGATTAAACACCGTGGTAACAAGCTCAGTTATCAGCCCTCACGATAATCTCAAAACACTGATAACGACGGATTAATTGGTGATTATGTGAAAAACATGCAAAACATCCATCTATAATAACCTGAATAAGATTCAGATCTGATTGACCGCTGCATGTGTTGAGTTTGATTATTGTGCTCAATGTGTTGATGTTATATATTTTTTAAAGAATGTTTTAAATGTTATTTATATTTATTAAACATATTTGTCATTTTTATTTAAATAACATAACATATTTATTTAAATATTTTACTATATTTTATAATTCTATTTATATTTAAACATTTTTAATAAATATTTTATTAAATAATTTTTTTTTTACATTTTAGTATTTAAAAAAATTAATAATTTTTTATAGTTGTTTATTTTTAAAAATTTATTCATATTTTTATTCAAAGTATTTGTTACATTTTTATTTTTAATATTATATTTGTATAATTTTGTTTATATTTAACAAATATTTCAATAAATATAAATAAAATATTGTATAAAAATATAATAAAATAAAAATATTTTAAAACTAAAAATATATGATAAAATATAATAAAGTATAAAAATAGTCTGTCTCGATATGATTTTTTTTTACATTTTAGTAGTTTAAAAAGATGTATTAATATTTTTATAATTGTTTATTTTTTAAATTTTATTTATATTTTTAAAAGTATCTGTTACTTTTTTATTTTTATTACTATATTTGTATAATTTTGTTTATATTTATATACTTTTATTTTTATAATAATTTGATTTATATACAATTCTTTAAAAATATTCATAAAATTACTATATTTTATTATGATAAAAATATAGTAAAGTATAATAAATAGCTCAATGTCTCAATGTGATTTTTTAAAATTATTTTTATAATTGTTTATTTTTTTAAATTTAATCATATTTTTAAAAATATGTTACGTTTTTATTTATTTTTTAATATATTTTTTTATTTTGTTTATATTTAAAAAATATTTTAATACATATAAATAAAATAAATATTGTATAAAAATATAATATAATTATACTTTTATTTTATATTAATTTTTACTGATTTTTTTAAACAACAAATATAAGATAAAATATAATAAAGTATAAAAATAACAAGTTAATCAGGATGATCATTTTAAAACACTGCGAACGAATGATTCATTGGTTTGACTGCTTAATTAGACATTCAGTTTCTGTTCAAAACATCTGTCTATAATAACCTGAAAATAGTGAGATCTGATTGACCGCTGCGTGTGTTGAGTTTGTTCATTCAGCCGTACGGCGCGCTCAGCTCACACGCTCATCAGACATGTAGCAGCGCACGTAAAGCTATCATCTAAATGCGGCGCAGATCTCAGTCACAGCAGCTGCTGACGCGCGCTGGGATTAGGAGCTATTTCGGCGCTGCCGGAGTCAGGTTCCGCGCGTCTCACCTGTCGCTCTGTTTGTTGCAGAAGTCGTTCCGGATCTTGTCCACGATGGAGGTGCGCGGCAGGATGTTGGTTTTGTTCTTCTTCTTGTTGTCACTCTCCACCACCACGATGAGCCAGTCCACCGACCCGTGGAGACGCAAGACGCCCTGCCAGCGCTGCATGTCCTCTTTAACCGATGCCTTGTACACCTCGGTGTCCTGACACACACACACACACACACATATTAAACAACACCTGCATCTCAAAATGGCGTATACTAAATACTGTTTTTAAAATGTATAATGCACATTCCATCTCATTCTTGATCAAACAAGTTCATTTTTATGCATTTTAATTTTAATGCAAAACTGGATTAAAAATATTTGGATATAAACAACTTTTTATTCCACTAAAACATAATTCTTTTAATGCTATTTGCATACCATATTTTCCAGAATATAAGTCACGTTTTTTATCACCTGAAAGTTACATTATGCAATTAATGTCAAGCATGCAAAACATTTGTGGTCGTGCTGAACGAGAGAGAAGTGTGAGATCAAGTTTATTTCTTTAGCACATTTCCCACATGCCGGTAGTTTCAGTTTCCCTTTAAACAGGCTTTGCATTTATAATAAATGTTGTTTATAATGAATGACACTATAATTTGTTATATAATTTGTTTTTAATTCCTGTTCTGTTTTGAACACTGTTAAATCTAAAGGATTTGTTGTGAAGTGAGGGGAATTAAAATACATGTTTGTAAACGTTTAGTTTTATTTACCAGTATTTTATATTATTTCTGAATGTAATAATAAAATGTGATTTATACGTCGTTGCAACTTGCAAACCAGTGTTTTTTTTCTCTCAACAATGGAATTTCGACTTATTTTCCAAAAAAAAAAAAAAAAATGGTACTTTTGCACTATTCTTAGAGATGCACAATTCTTTTAAAAGACAACATGATTTCAAATCGTTTCAAATAGAGATCATGATTCTCACACAACTCTAAATAGACAACTAAACAAAATAACATCATTTACTAGAGGTTATGACAATGTTAATTGCTGCAGCCTATTTAAAATGTTTAATTTTTTATTTTTTTTAAATCGGTTTGAGTGAATGATTCAATGACTCACACATAAAGACTTCACTTGTTTCATTAGGGGACGAACAGTGTTTTTGAACGAATCTCTTGAATGAATGATTCAATGACTCACTCATAAAGACTTCACTTATTTCATTAGGGGACGAACAGTGTCTTTTGAATGAATCTCTTGAATGAATGATTCAATGACTCTTTCGAAAAGACTTCAATTGTTTCATTACTGGATGAATCTGTGTTTTTGAACAAATCTCTTGAATGAATGATTCAATGACTCATTCGAAAAGACCTCACTTGTTTCATTACGGGATGAATCAGTGTTTTTGAATGAATTTCTTGAATGAATGATTCAATGACTCACTCAAAAAGACTTCGCTTGTTTCATTACTGGATGAATTAGTGTTTTTGAACAATTCTCTTGAATGAATGATTCAATGACTCAATTATAAAGACTTCACTTGTTTCATTACTGGATGAATCAGCGTTTTTGAACAAATCTCTTGAATGAATGATTCAATGACAAATACATTTGTTTAACACTTGTCGCTACCTACTGGTGTAACGATGTAATTGCGCCAATCTTTATTTGAAGTTACTTTCAAAAGTTAATTTGCTCTATTTTGATCACTATCGTAGACATCAGTGTTTACATCCTAAATATAAACTTTCATCCCAGTACTTCTGTGGTAATTTCAACAAAAAATAGTGCACTTTAAAAACCAGGATGATGCACTTATTTAACATTAAAAACTTAAGTGTGGAATGTTGGAAACATGCACTCAACGGTTGCAGCTTTAATTATTTAGCGGAAGGAATAAGGCTGTCCAACTTTGGATTACAAAATAACTTTTTGAAACTCGTACACTAGATGGACGAGGGACACAACTATGGTTTGATCTGAGACTCACGCAACAGTCGGTCCAGTAGATGTGCAGGAAGGGGAACGTGAGCAGCGCTTTATTTCCCTCTTTAGGAAGCAATTCCTCCTTAAACTGGACAAAATTAGCCTCCAGATAGATCATCTTTGGTGCTCGTCCGTAAGACCTGAGACGAGAAATAAACACAATATTCCTCATTTAAATAATCCATACGCAGAATAAAGGGGCGGGGCCTGGCTGAGTGAGTTAGTAGTGTGTTGAAACTGCCGGTTATGGTAAGGGGCGGGACATTTCCCAAACAAACTCGAAGCGCTTGACCAATCACAACACACTGATCCAGCCGACCAATCAGAGCACATTGCGCTTTTCAGAAGGAGGGGCTTCATAGAGACAGGAAGTAAACAGAGCGTTACTGACAGACTGGGAAGAGAGGAGCTGCAACAATGGAGAATATGAGGAAAATAATCAACATTCAAGGTAGAGCCAAAAACAAAATCAAGACTTCAAGTCCTCTTTAATCAATCCTTGCTGGACATCCTGGTTCTGCTTTAACTTTAAACTATCTTCAACACTTCTTTGACTGTCAGTATGAATCCCGGTGGATTCTTATCAAAACAAATGCATTTCTTCTGAACACAACACATTAAAATTGTTGAGACTGTTCCAGATCTGGTCCTTTCAGAATGACGATCTAAACAGGAAGACCTTGATGACTGGATTTCCCTGTCAGGCCTGAAAGATCATGTGACAGAGACTGCTTCCTTATTTCAGTGGCACACAACAGAACGGTGTCTCATCACACCACAGCAGAATATGCCGTGGAAAAGACTTGAATTGAACGACTAAAGACAAGAATAATGGGCGATCACAGCTGAATTTCACTGCACAGCTCCAGTGGATCAGCTTTAAATACGACATAAACGCCCTGAAGGAGGATAAAGTCTAAAGAGAAGAAAGAAAATACTCTTTTGTGACAGTCAAATGGTAAACAAATGTCTTGAGGAGAATATCTAATATCCTCTCGTCTCTCGGTTCACACAGAGTCATGGAAAAACACACAAACACACACATAAATGGCAAGAGCTTTTCTCCAAACCTCAAACTCCAATCTGATGTTTATGAAACTTTCTGAAGTCAGTGATGAAGATATTAAAATATTATAAACATTAACAATCATGATTTTCTGTAAAGCTGCTTTGAAACAATGTGCTTGTGTACTTGACGACGTATGCAGGATCCTCCAATCATCATGCACTTTAAGCCCCGCCCCTGCAAGCTCGCACTCATCTGCATACAAGTTTGAGTGCCATGCCCACATCTCAACACCCAATCAACAACCGATGCACAGAATCAAGCCCCGCCCTACATTGATTCTTTTTCGATAATCTGTTAAACTCAAATGTACATCACAATACTGAAGATCTGATGCTAATACTGTTTCATAGGGACCATATATAGATATATAGATAGTCATAACCCTATATAATAAAATATCAGCTGTGCAGTGAGAGAATATGCCATAGTAAAGCAGCTCTCACCTTCTCCACTCCATGGGTTCTCTGGGCAGCTGTTGGGTCAGTGAGCTGTACAGGGCCGTGAACAGGTTCTGATCGCCCGCACCTGCTCAACACACACACACACACACACATTACCAGCCTGAAGTTTGTCACTTTAATTTCACAGTTAAACCACTAAAACACATCTACAGTGCTCCATTCTTTATTTATTCTTTTATACATGTTTGTTAATGGTCATGCATCATTTAAAGGTACAGTAAGCAATTTCTGAGAAACGCTGTTGATATTTGAAATCACCAAAACAAACACGCCCCTATCCGAAAGGATCTGATGGTGCGTTCAAGGCATGTCGGACAAATTGTATTTACAAGTTGAACGCACATGAAAGCACAAAGTCATAAACACTGTAAGCCCCGATGTTTACAATTTGGGGGCGTGTCAGTGAGAAACGTGGCGGAATACCACAATATTTATAGGTATTTAGCAGTGACATTTCAGGCTTTTTTTTTTATTTACAACAAAATAAGCTAATTCCCTGTAGGGCTGCATGATTAAATCGCACGATACGAAAAATAACATTGAAATCGCTTAAACGCGATTATGAAAATTTTATGCGCAGCTTGTCAATTAAGTATGGCTCCAAATGCTAATCCACCTTAAAGCACGAGTCGCTTATAATGTACATTTGAAAAAGCAACACGCGTCAAACATCTTTCCAGACATGAGAAGCATTTATTAACATCTTGTCCAACAAAAGACAACATTTAATAACTTGTTTTTACTCTAAACTCACTTCATAACGACAGTTGAACGTCCTTCTGTGAGATTATGTGGCTTCTTACACAGAATAAGGCAGTTGTGTGTTTATCAGTCATGTTTAATCAAAGCGTTTCAATCTTCTGTTTATTCAGCTTCAGCGATAGTATGATGCCCATAGGGATGTCCTGGAATGACGCATGTTATCTACTTCTGCGGCAGAGCATATTTGGAGTTTCTGCGCAAGAGCACCCTCTGGCTTTCAGAAGCTGCGCATAAAATAATCGCTGCCTTTGCCAAATCAAGCGCGATAAAATTTGTGATAAATATCGTGCAGCCCTAATTCCCTGCGCAAAATATAATATAACAAACAATATAATATGTAACAATAAAGTTTATAAATTAGTTAAAAACATAAAAAAGCAAAACACATCTGATGCACATTCTTTGTTCTTCATTTTAGAAGTAGAGTTTAAAAACCTTGCTTTGTTTTTGTGTAGTTAATTAAGAGAAGGTACGCCACCATCTTGCTCCGACAAAAGTGACTGATGTTGTAAACGCGACTTCCCAACTCGTAAAATACGAACTTCCCAGGAGGACTTGAACGCACCAACACCCCTATCTTGATAGCTCCGCTCATAAAATTCACAAACACGCTATGCAACACAGGCTCCTCCCCCCTCATGAGTGGACACGCCTCTTACTGCTGATTGGCTACAAGAGTTTTGGTGTCAAATATCAACAGCGTTTCTCAGAAATTGCATACTGCACCTTTAATATACATCAGGGTTATTATGGTTACTAAAACTATAACCGTAAAAAACATTTCAGTTACTTGACATAAAAATAAACATTACCTGAAATAAAAATTAAAATTGATGTAGCTGATATTTACATGGCAGATATTTGCCAATCTAGACAGGATTCTGTGTGCAGCAGCAGCATTTGGTGTAATTATATTCATGTTTAGGAAACTCGCTAGAAGACAGCCAATAAAATGTCAGTTTTGGCTGAGGAAACTAACAAATGAATTACCAAAATACTGTGTTACAGTGACTGTATTTGATGGCATCAGGTACTCAAATATGATTCACCAATGTAAATCTAACAGCACTTGTTAAATGTTTAACATAAAGATGGTAATACCACAGTATGTTCTGTTTTGTTTTTTTAATGAACTTGCTTGTGATTACATGTTTACGAATTTAGACTGATTCGGTAGAGAATCATTCAAACAGATTCATGGATGAGAACTGAATCAGAAGAACGACTCGTTCGGTTTGCGGGTTTTACTCCACTCAAGCAATATCCCGCTAAAAGCAAAGCCGCAAAATACAGACTCGTTCATTTAATAAAAATCCCTGATATTTCCATTATGACATGAGGAATATCATGAATCAGATGTCAGTGTGAACCACCACAACACACCAAAACACCGCTGCAGTCGTGATGACAGTATTATGAGGGTTATAACATCCACTCACAGGTCACTATGGGTTTGTTCTCCATCGTGTAGATGATGGGCTTCTCCTCATGGGTCTCCATGGGTTCCGTTCATCAACATCAGAGTAATCGATCACATTCAACACCGCTAATGTATCGATGAGGCCCCTTCACTCTCCATTTCCTATCTGCTGACAGTGAGCGACGACTTCCGCCCCGCGTCACAGCCATAGAGGAAGTCCACAAAAAAGACTTTTACTCTATAAAATATTAACGATAGTTACAACATTGGCTTCTTTTTGTATAAACAACTTATTCTATTAATCTTTTTAATTGTCATGTATCATTAAATATACATCAGGGTTAACTAAAATTAAAACTAAAACCGTGAGAAAAAGAAAACATTTTCGTTAATTAAAATAAAATATAACGTATTTTACTTCAGCTAGGTGCCAAGGCAACATTTTTCATTTTCATTTAGTATAACTACTAAAATAACTGAAATAAAAACTATATATGCATTTTAAAAAAAAATGACAAAACGCACAAGAGTACTAAAACTTTTACGAAACCTAAAATGAAAAGGTAAAATATAAAAATAAAAATTAATTTAAAATATAAATAAAAACTACAGTAGTAGTGTTTCAGTGATACTAATATATGCTAGCGGTTTCTTTTGTTACATAATGTCCATGTTCATTGCCAGGTGATAAAATCATACAAAGAATAAGATGTATGAATTTATACAATTTTTTGTGAGAGAAAATATAACAAAGCAACCTATTAATCTCGTGATTACAGGCCAATTTTTAGAAAACAGAATTAACTGTAATGTTAAAGTATGTAAATGTAATTATATCTATTATATTTATAAAGAAATAAAATAATTTGGTTTTATTAATTTATTTACATATTTAATTTTTTTTTTACATTTTTCTCTGAACCTGACCCCATCCAGTTTGAAAACCAAATGAAGACGTATTAAAAAAACTTCAGTGTACAACATTTATTTTGAAATCTGCCACCTATGCCGCCATATTCTTATGAGGGCGCGCTTCACACCGCAGCACGAGCGCCATTACAGATCCCGCAGTCATGCGCGTGTGAGATAGCAGGCCGCGAGACGATTGATAGAATCTATTGAGACAAAATCGAGTAAAATCGCGTTTCTACCGCACGGATTTAAATGTCTTTCGATTGACGTTCACCATCATCAGATCGGAGCCATAATGACGTCCAGCACCAATGTGATCCAGGTGACGAACGTGTCGCCGAGCAGCACCGCGGAGCAGATGAGAACACTGTTTGGCTTCATCGGAACAATCGATGAGCTTAAACTCTTTCCACCAGAGTGAGTATAAAAATGTTCCAAAACACTCCCATATAAGCACGTTCAATGTAGAGAACACACATACGGCAGTTCGGCTGTATAACAATACCATAATTTTGCCTTCATCCCAATTATATGCTAATATATGTATAGGCACAATACAACCACAGTTTAGCTCGATCTATTCTCGCTATTGTAGATAAAGTGCACAAATTCATCCGTTTAGTTTGACCAGTTAAACAGGTCAACACTTGTTTTGTTTCTTTATTTGTTTAAATAATATCGTTCATTTATCTCCAGCTTATCAACATGTGAGCGTCAGACCGCCTCATAACGAATTCAGATTATTAAAACATCAACAGTAGACCCATATTTTACAGTTTGGGTGCAGTTTACAGTAGTTGCTCTTTATTGCATAAATGAGGCGTGACGTCACGCACGTACGTAAACTTGCGTCTGTGCGTCATTACTGAGTTTTATGGAAGCCCATTTCCGCCACAATCATGTTTTGGTAAATCTTGATTACATAAAGTTATAGTTATGAGATAAAAAGTCTAGATTGTGACACTCTAATTAGTCATTATGATATTAAGAAGTCGAAATGATGACAAAAAGCTGAAATTTTTTGAATTATGACTCATAATGACTATGAAATTATGATTTACAAAATTATATATTTTTATGCGGTGGTAATGGGCTTCCGTACACTAGTACTAAATGACATGCGCTGCGTTCAAAATCGCATACTGTCTGAGTAGGTTTTGTTTTTACTTGTAATGTATGTTCTGTATAGAATGACTATAGGTAATATGAATGATATTTGGACGTACAACATCCGCCATGTTGTCACTGTCATGTGACCTACCGGCATCAGTTGCGTCACTTCACTGGCATTCATGAATCCTCTCCTGTGGCCTCATGGGATAGTATAGTGTCCATTGAATGCGCACTTCAGAATCTTGTCGAAAGTAGTAGGTCATCCGGGTACTTTTCGCCTACTGTTTTTCAAATATTATTTATTCGGACATGCTACTTTTTTGGCGTACTGTTTTTTGCATACTATTTATTCGGACATACTACTATTTTGCCGAATTGTTTTTCACATACTGTTCATTTGGACATACTGCTCTTTCGGCGTACTGTTTTTTTGCATACTACTTAGACATACTACTCTTTTGTCGTACTGTTTTTCGCATACTATTTATTCGGACATGCTACTCTTTTGCCGTACTGTTTTTCGCATACTATTTATTCGGACATACTACTCTTTTGGTGTACTGTTTTTCACATATTATTTATACGGACATACTAATCTTTTGCCGTATTGTTTTTCACATACTATTTATTCGGACATACTACTCTTTCGGCGTACTTTTTTTCGAATACTCTTAATTCGGACATATTACTCTTTTTGCCAAATTGTTTTCCGCATACTATTATTCGGATATACTACTCTTTCGGCGTACTGTTTTTTGCATACTACTAGTTCAGACGTACTACTTTTTCTGTACTGTTTTTCGCATACTATTATTCGGATTTACTACTCTTTCGGCATAATGTTTTTCGCATATTATTTATTCGGACATACTATTCTTTTGGCGTACTGTTTATCGCATACTATTTATTCGGACACATTACTCTTGCCAAATTGTTTTTTTACATACTATTATTCAGATATATTACTCTGTCGGCATACTGTTTTTCACATAATATTAATTTGGATATACTATTTCAACGTACTGTTTCGGACATACTATTTTGCCGTATTGTTTTTTGCGTACTATTATTCGGATATACTACTCTTTCGGTGTACTGTTTTTCACATACTACTCTTTTGACGTACAGTTTTTCGCATACTATTTTTCTTTTTCCCGGACATAGTATTTTTCCGTATTGTTTTTTTACATACTATTTATTCGGAAACACCGTTCTTTTGCCGGACTGTTTTTTGCATACTATTTATTTGGACATACTACTCTTTCAGCTTACTATAAAATAGAGAAGTATTCGATTTCGGACGCAGCGCTGGTTTTGACCGCAGCTTGTTTTTAGGCATAGAAGTACATTTCCAGGCCTGACTAGCCAGCACACGCGACTCAGTAAATGCAGTTAATGTTGATTTCACTGCTCAGGCAGGCAGTATGTAGGGTTCTCCCTCCAGTAGCTAACTTCTGTTCTGTGCTTTTGTTGTTTTTCACCCAACGAAAAACATCTGGCGGCGTCATATCTGCAGCGAAGGTAGGACGCTGGTGGATCTGCTCTGAAGCTGGCAGATCTAAAACTGAGCCGGATCTTGGATCTTTATGACATGCCGTAGATGAGCCGCATCTGTTGATTTGCTCGAATCAAGCCAAACATGATGAATATTTGACTGCAGTGTTTGAAACTGCAGGAGGTGTGTGTGATCAGTGTGTGTACTGTACATCTTGCAAAAGCATCTATATTTTCTTTCAGTGATTCTCCCTTGCCTGTGACTTCACGTGTATGTTTTGTAAAGTTCCACGAGCCGGAATCAGTCGGAGTTTCCCAGCACCTGACCAACACGGTCTTCGTGGACAGAGCGCTGATCGTCGTCCCCTTCGCAGAAGGTTTGTGCCTTTCATATTTCTATTCAGACACGTGATCGATCCCTTCACAGTGTAGATGACGGCGGCATTAGCGCAGTGAATCCCCAGCGGCCGTCGCTCAACTCTGATTGTAGACGTACAGTTACATCAGTATGATTGTATATTTCAGAAATATCAATGAGATGCTTGGGAATGAATCCCTGAATGGCAGGAGCTCATGTTTAACTCATTGCCTTTGCAGTTTAGTTTCATTTTTTTTTTTTTTTTTGTTAAACTTTTCTCTTTGTCATTTGTGTGTGTGATTTTTATAGTGAACAAGGCAATTGCAGAGCCGGCAGATGTCTGAGTGTGACCCTCTGCTGCCCTGTAGAAAAATAAAAGCGGCCAGCCCACGTGTTTCCCTGCTGTAAACTATAATCCTCTCTTGTGTCTCCAACTGAATTCACTCGAGTTCACAGACAAAGATCGATCCGTCTATTCATGCAAAGCACAAATGTTTAGGCTCAAATCCTTGTTGGTTTCCACATTTCTGATTGAACTGCATGCTAATCAGACACGAGATAATCTACGGTAAGACGAGATGTAGCGCATTTCTGCATGAGTGTTTTGCACACATATATGCACACTAACTATCAGATATAATGATAGCTAAACTCAGGGCGTATGTGATATTTGTCCAACCTCCCTTTTTGAGTAAGAAACAGTCTGAGAATGTTCTTTTGTTCCTCTCCACATGACTGAAAAAGGCCTGAGACGCTTTTTAACGGTCGTTTCTGTTTTTTGTTGTTGTGTTTTCCAGTTCTTTTCCCTGGTTCTGCAAGTCCTGTAAACCAGGCCCAGCAGAAAATGCCACCCAACAGTTTTGTCTTCTGCAGCTTGTCCTGTTTCTCTCTCTCTCTCTCTCTCATATTATCTCTCTCTCTCTCTCTCTCTCTCTCTCTCTCTCTCTCTCTCTCTCTCTCTCTCTGGTGTGTGTGTGTCAGTGATGATTGTGTTGTTTGGAGTGAAATATTAATTTCAGAGGCGCTCACCCAATGGACTCCATGCACTCACCAGACATTCATTTGTCATTTAATTCTAGTTATTTTTTCCTTCAGCATTTGACACACAGTCTCTAGTTGAGTTTAAACTGGGCTTTTGCTGGAAGGTGTCCTTTCTTCTCTCTTTTTATCAAGTTTGTGTCTCAATCCAGCACACACACACGCAGTTTAGATGTGCTTCCAAAGGTAAAGGCAGTTTTAGCTCTCAAATCCCAGCAAAAGCCCCCTAAACAAGTGTTATTTGCATTAGTTATGGTAAGTCACACCATCAGTGGATTATTAAACTGTCATTTGATGCTGACACCCAAATCATAAACTCTGTTTTGTCTATCTTGATGTCTCTGTGTGCTTTATAGCGAAGCAGCCGACCTGAATCGCTTGTTCATTATACAACTTATGAAACTTGAGAGCACATCCCAGTGGAGATCCGGCTGTGCTTGCTTACATTTGGTTCATGACTTAAAAAATCAAGTTCAGGTGATAACATCTTGGCAGTGTGTCTAGTGTCATTTCCTTTTCTTGTAGTATTGTGCACTTCATGCTTTTGTTAAGGGACCTCATGTGTTAGCTTCCTCTGACAAAGCGAGTACTGATGTAAGTGCAAATATAGACTTGCAAAAAAAAAAAGAAAGTTTCACTTTGTGGGGTCTGTTTGTGTGTGGTGCGAGAACCATGGCGTGGTTTAACTGTGGCGTTTCTGTCCTGCAGGAGTGATTCCTGACGAGTCCAAGGCTCTATCGCTGCTCGCTCCAGCCAATGCCGTCGCAGGATTGCTGCCAGGAGGCGGGCTCCTCCCGACGCCCAACCCCGTCCCATCTGTGAGTGTCAATCACTGTAACAAGAGACGCTCGCCCTCTTTGGACTATAATGATGTTGATGTTTTGTCTGTTGTCAGATTGGTGGTGTTCCTCTTGGCGGTCTAGGAGGGCCAAACTTGGACCCCATGGCAGCTCTGGCAATGGCAGCGCCCAATATAAACCCTCAGGTTTGACTTTTTCAACAATAGCCCTGTTCCAGACCTTGAGCAGAAGGATTTGTACGCCAGGTCTACTTCACTGTTTCACTAATCTTTAACATGTTTTTCTTCTTAGACTTTGTCAGCTGAGCAGCTCATGAAGCTCATGGCATCCATAGACCCCAAGTAAGTCCATCAATATCATAGTCTGCTCATTTGGGGGTGTGAAAATTGTGGAATTTAACAGTTTAACAATTACAATTTTACACCAGGATCAGACTAAACAATATTTTTGTCTGTTACAATAGTGACCATGTCAGAATATGCGTTTTGTTTTGTTTTTTGGACTCCTAAATTCTTGTCATGGAGAAGAAACTTTGCTTCCCGACCAGTCATCGCTTTCCGTCTTTAACAGTGTGTGTGATGTCATTGAAATGAGAGATGTCATTGAGCAGTAGCGTCTGATTTCTGAAAACAAGAGCATAAGAAAAAAACAAAACAATGGCTAGTGAAGCGGTAAAGGAGAATATAATGAATTATTTGCCAGCTTAATGCTAATTCCAGTACTTGCCGTGTTGCTGATGCTCCTCTGCTATCGTTCGCCATCTTTTTTCACTTTGTGGTGTCCGTCCCTTGAGGAAATATCGTAAAGGCAGGAGTATTGTTGCCGTAGCTCCACAAACCTTTCCTCTGTTGCATAACTCCAATACCTTTCGTTTCGCCATGTTTGAAAGCTGTGTACGGAAGGGCTTCTGTTTGCCAATGCCACAGATGTGCCGGAACCCATTATGGAGGACTGAAAAAAATTAAACATGCTAGTCTTTCCGTCAGGACGCCGTGAAGCATCACAGACGCGGCTCTGGTTGTTGTCCACTATGACTCTATACGAGAGAAAACGATTGATTCTTGCGTCCCGAGACCAGTTGTCACTCGACGCCGATTGCCAAAATTGGGCTGATATTGTGTAGTCTGAACTGGGTATTAGGGCCCTATGAAATGATTTATTTTATTTATTTATTTTTACCAAACTTTTTTTTTTTTTTTTTTTTCTGGATTAAATTTGAATGGTTTAGTTAACATTTAGGAATCAAAAATCATGTCTAATTAATTAAAATCATGAAAAAAAAAATGTATTAAAATGTTTACAGTAATAGGGCCATATGAAATGTATTTTGTCAAATTCAGTGTTGTCGTTTAAATGTTTTGGGGGGGATTATGATTTAACACATTTATTAAAAGAAGTTGTAATTACGTACATAAAACAACAATTTTTAATTAAAAGTTTTAACAATTTAATTAATCTTTTAAAATGAAATCAAATGAAAATGTAACCATTCCTTTTATTTTTTTTGTCAAACAAAATGCTGCGCTACAAAGGTTAACTGTTTAAATTAAAACAAAGTTTTAATATTTGTTATTATTAATGCTACTACTTATTGAGAAGTAAATTCTAAAAATGCTTCTGTCACAATTTCTTCGTTAAACCAAACTTTTATTTTGTAGTACCTTTTTTTTTTTTTTTTTGTAGTGAAGAGCTGTGAGTTTGTGTATGATAGTTTTCTCAGATTAAATGGTGAAATGCTGATGAAGTGACTCTCAGAGCAGCTCTGGAGATGAAGTTCATGTGTTCATTAGGGCTGGGACAATACATTGATTATCGATTCGCGATACAATAAATCTGGATCGATTCTGATATTTTCTGAATGTATCGCAATTCTCTCTCGAATCCATTCTGAGCTTAGTTTTTAACAGCAGATGGCACTACGTGCTTTAGAAACACCCGTACTCTGCTTGCTTCCAGTTCCTTTACACACACCACTTCGGCCTAAAAATTTTATTTAAAAAAAAAAAAATCATTCATAAAGTTCAAAAAGGTTGAAGTGAAATACAAGGGTAGGCTGTGTACACATTAATCTCGCGTCATAAAAGCATCCTGAGCCGAGGTGTGAGTATATTTAACCACTTACATGACTCAGTCGAACACACGAGCGCTCTCCAGCACTCTTCTTCATGAGCATTTGAGTGTGTGGTTATAAACTAGCCTAGCGCGCCATCTGCTGTTACATACTAAGCTCAGAATCGATTTGAGAGAGAAAATATCAGGATCGATCCAGTTTCATTGTATCGCAAATTGGGAATCGATGCATTGTCAAAGCCCTAGTCTTCATATAGTGAGACGCAGACGAGAATCACACATGAGTTTGTGTAGTAGAGCACAAACTCTTTAATATTCACACACACTAGTCCATATCGCCATTTGATATGCAGAGATCATAAGGCCCCACTCGTCTAACTGAGGTTCAGTGTGTTCTCATCAGTAATTTGCTGTCATTGCAGGCTGAACCCTCTCGCCGCCGGGCTGAATCTGACCCCTGGACTGAAGGCGGACGCCTCTAATAAAGAGATTGAAGAAGCCATGAAGAGAGTGAGAGAGGCACAATCACTGATCTCCGCTGCAATCGAGCCTGGAAGTGAGTGATTCACCCAGACAGACACTCCAGATCAAATCAGTGTTATTTTAGTTTTGAATGAGAGGGCACTATGATAAAGCGTTTGCTTCTTCAGGTAAAAAGGATGATAAACGGAAACGATCAAGATCCAGGTCAAGATCCAGACGCAGGAGGTCCAGGTCCCGCTCCAGACACAGGTTTGTGGAGATGCCTTAATCATCAAAATTTGAGCTGAAGTTCATATCCTGGACTGATTTGAATACGTTGTGACCGCAGGCGCTCTAAGAGTCATTCCAGACGGAGGTCTCGCTCCAGGAGCAGGAGGAGGTCGAAGAGCCCCAGGAGGAGGAGGTCTCATTCCAGGGATCGCAGCAGACGCTCCAGGTCCAGGTGAGTTTTGTCATCAGGCGAAACCATGTCAGATGTGTTCCTGGTTTCTCAGGGTTAGTCGTGCAATAGCAGTAGTCTGTTTCCTTTAAAAGATGTTTTGTTTTTTCGAATGTAGAGATCGGAGGAAGGAAGAAAAGAATAGAAAACGTTCAAAAACTCCACCGAAAAGCTACAGCAGCGCCAGAAGGTCCCGCAGTACCAGCCGGTGAGTGTTTTTCAAATTCCGTTTTAATGGTTAAGTAATCAACAAGCATGCCTAACTAATTAAAACTTATACAATTATCATACAGTTTAACAAAAAATTAATTTATGGTCATATGAAGTTTTATTTTTGAGTTTTTAATGGTTTAAATTAATAATCAGACAAAGCACGTCTGATTAATTAAATCTTTAACTATTTATCTATTTCTACACTAATAGCGCCTTATGAAATGTTTTTCAGAAAATGTTGTCTGTTTTAATTAAGATAAAAAACGGTGGTAATCAAATGAAGGAATAAAACTTTACATTTTTAAAAGATTAGTTAAATTGTTAATCAAATGGAAATTAATTTTTTGGCCAAGTGCTGCACAACAGTTAAAGATTTACAGTTAAAATGAAAGCATGGAAAAATGTGATATTACTTAAAAAAATAACGTTTTTAATCATTTTATTACTTTGAGAAGTATATTCTACTGTACAATAATATATTTCTGTCTCAGATTTTTTTTTGACCGGTTGTAGTGATGACCTTTGAGTTTTTTTTGCACTTTAATATTCAGACACTTGTCTGTATTGCGATTATTGTACAGCCCTAGTTTTGATTTTATTCATCCAAAATTGCCAAAAATCATCAAATTCCATTTTTATGATTGGAAAAAGGGCCCTTTGAGTGTTTCAGTTCAGCCTTTTTTTTTCACAAGTACATCTTTTAAAGTAAAATGACATTCACGGATCCACGGAAATGATTAAAAACGCTGTATTCTGCTGCCAGGCCAGTAGTAGGCGCTGTCACTTTGTAAAGAAACACTACACGCCTATAGATTGAACACGTAATACGCATGACGTCACCTCTATCACAAATTCATGTTGCACTTTAAAACACGACGAACCAACGAACAATTTGTGAATTTTTATTTTTTAAATCGACGTCAATAAAACGGCGCCTAAATTATTGTGGTTTATATCAGATCAAAGCTCCTCTTGAATCCAGCAAATGTTTCTTTCTCCAGCAAACGGCACAGGAGAAGTCGCAGCATGTCTCGATCCCCAAAGAAGTCTCGATCTCCCAAGAGAAAACTGTCCCGCTCCCCGTCTCCTCGCAGGTAATGCACACTCGCAAGCTCCTACACAGTCGCATCTCCTACACAGTCGCATCTCCTTCCTCAGACCTGCTTTAACCAAAAAACTGCATGTTTCTTTCAGACACAAGAAAGAGAAAAAGAAGGATAAAGACCGCGAGAGAGACCGTGACCGAGACAGAAAAGACGATCGGGAACGAAATCGGGAAAAAAGGGAACGTTCCACCAGCAAGAAGAGCAAAGACAAGGACAAGGACCGAGACCGAAAGTCCGACAGCGAGAAGGGAGATGTGAAGGTACGACTGTCTTGCGTTTACGAACTAACCAGTCAACTCGCACTTTACACTGTGTCCTAACCAGACGCGACTCGATGAAACGTATCTTTACTATGTTAATCAACCGTGATTGGATTCTATTTTAGAAATTGTTTCTATTTCTGCAATGCCACAGCTTGAGCAACAACATAGTATGACAGTTATAACCTCATTTGTGTTAGATTTCATGTTAAAAGAATTTTGAATATCATTTTGTGATCTCTTTATAGCCATATTGAAAGTGACAATAAATAATTCGTTAAAGGTGCTGTTTGTATTTTAATAGAGTGGTGGAACTATGACGCATTTTTGTAGGCCAAAACCTGAAAGCGAGTTAGCATTTTAGCACTTCCGGTTCCATCGCCCCAAAGTCAATGTTTTTGGTTAAATGGCTAAAATAAGGTCCGTGGTTAACACAAGCTCAAGATACTTTCACGTTTTATTCTACGACATAAAATACATCAGTATTAACCTACCCGTGATTTCTTTAAGCTGTTACATGTCTTGAAAATGACGGTTGCTAACAAGTGGCTAAATCAGACTACAGAGGCAGTCGGCGACACTAAACATCACGCCGAACAGGTAAGCTCAGTCCGCTTTTACAGCCTAGTTATGCTTATAACTTCGCTCTTACAAACTATTCTAATTCAAACTTTCAGGGAAAATGTTTTTAGATAAAGACTGAAAGACTTGTCGGAAGCTTAGTGGTGGTGACGTTAAAATTGTGCGAGCGTTCGCTTATAGCCTACCTTTAGCTTTTTGCTTCTGGCGACTGCATTTAGGCTTCAAAATTCATAAGTTGTTCATCTGTGAAAATTAGCTTGATGGACAAAACGTGTAAGAATCATAAACTTTTGTTGATCAGAGATTTTTTTTGCGATAATCCAAAAGCCTATGGGAAAATCCTACTGGGTTTTTGTCGAGGAAACCAGCGTGATGCTAACTGACATCATAGTTCCACCACTTTGCAAACATGCTAATTTTTTTTTTTTTCTCCGAAAAACAATCCTACAGCCAGTTATTCTACTGAAATGCATGTTTCGTGTCGGAAATGTCTGTGTGATCCCGCCCACCGCCAATTTACCCAATAGTATTTCAACACCCCAGGTTGCCAGTTGGTGTAAAACAGTGTATTGAAGCCAGCAAACAAACTGGGTCAGTTTGCAGATTCTACTCGACACAAAAAGCCTCGCCATCCATCTTAAAAGCTCTATGACGAGGCATATTAAAATGCAGATAAATATTGGAAATGCGTTTTACAGTGCAAGACTCATTGCGCTCGCGCCTGTTTTGTATCCTCAATCTGGAAACTCGTGGGGGGCGGGAAAAACAAGTCTCCAATGTTTTGAATTGGGGCTGCAGTACCCATTTCAACCACTAGCTGTCAATATTACATACTGCACCTTTAAAACTGCTTCTGAATTCTGTATCCTGCAGGTGACCAGGGACTACGATGAGGAAGAGCAGGGCTACGACAGCGAGCATGAGGAAGAGCGAGAGAGGAACTCTGACGCCGCCTCATCGCCGCAGGCCAAAGAGCCTCAAGCGGACAGTGCAGATGACGCTGGTCGTGGCGAGTCGGATGGAAACAGTGAAGACCAGCGAGACGAAGACATGGACATGAGCGACTGAAACAGCCCTTTCCCACTGATCAGTGTTTGAGATGTATTGTTAAATAGAGTTTAGATGGAGGAAAGCTCGTCCTAGATCAGTCTGAAAACTTTCCTCTCTGAACTCGGTCATTCCTTTTTGTTGTTTTTTTTTTTTACAAAAAGAAACTCTGCATCCTCAGAATCTGCTGTATTTACTGGTACATGCTCGTCTTAAAAATGTTCTCCGATTTTAGAGCTGTTTCTTTCCTCATGGCTGATGTGGAACGGTGTTATACTGTATATTTAGTGTAGAAAGTCAATTTCTCCCTGAAAAATACAACCATTCGCTATGTCTGTTTGCAGTTTCTATTTAAAGCAAATACCCTCTAATTAAAAGTGCTTGGATAACATTGTCAAGCAGTGTTTTTTTTGTTTTGTTTTGTTTTTCCTTTTAATAATGCATTTGGGGTTTTTTTATAGTTAGCCTGAGTTAGGTGGAAGTTGTTTGTCTTTTTAAAGTTGCAGAACGTTTGTGAAACTTAACGTAAACTGGATTACTTTCTCTAGCAGGTCATTCACCAGTCCAGCTATATCTGCTGCAATGTGTTTATCTGTAGTGAACACACCGTCATCATAGACTGTAGTTTGCTAAGAACATGATTTATCTGTACGGTTTGCAATGTTACAAAAATTGAAAATAAAACTTCATATAAAATTCTTGGCTCCTATTTGTCAATTGCTAGGTCTGTTAAAGGATTAGTTCACCCCAAAATGAAAATCTTGCCATTAATTACTTACTCTCGTGTGGTTCTAAGACTTTAGTTCATCTTCGGAACACAAATTAATATCTTTTTGCTGACAGATTTCCTTCCATAGACTGCCTTTGCAACTGAAACTTTGATGCTTCAAAAAGTTAATATAGATCGGAAAACTATTCCATGTGAATCGAGCGGTTTAGTCCAAATTCTGCATTCTGTCATCAAAAAGATCTTCATTTGTGTTCCGAAGATGAACTAAAGTCTTACGGGTTTGAAACAACACGAGGGCGAGTAATTAATGACAGAAATTTCATTTTGGGGTTAACTAACCCTTAAAGAAATTATACAGCATACGGTAATATAAATACCTTTGATTCTGATTCCCGTTGTATCCAAAATGTTTTTGTAGGTCTTGTGTGTCTGTTTTCAATTTGTCAAGTCAAGAGCAACAAGTCTTTATCATTTAATGACATTTTTTTTCATTCAAATATTCACGTCAGTTTTTACGCGCTCGCCTGCGCGCGACAAATGGCGCGAAATTCTGAGGAGACTTTTCACACATTGATTATATTAGAGTAATAACACAAAACTGGTTTAGTCAAATGCAAAAACTTGACGTTATCAATATTTAAGCGAATTTAACAATCCTCAAAGCTATATACTTCGACCTGTACATTACCTTAAAGCTTTAGCTAAGAAAAAATAGTCCATTACAATATATTTAACAATCAGCACTGCAAAATATTAAAGTAATATTAATACTTAAGTCTTCCGAGGCGCCAGCTGCATACGAGTCGAACGGTCCGATTTACGCATAATTTCCCGCTGAACGCCACAATTGACCAATCAGAATCATGCATTCCAGCAAGCCGCTGATAATAGTTTCTAAAACTAAAGTCAGGACAACGAGAATTTTGTGATTAACAGGTTGCTAATCAGTTAATATTTCATCAGCTAATTTCTAAAAGTAAAAGGTACTTTACGAACATTTAAATGTGGATATTTTAAATTCATTCCAGTAAATTTTAATTGAGTAACATTGATACAGTACCCATACTTTAGATGAGTACACTTCTCTGTATTTATTTTTTTTTTACCTGTTAAACATACTTAACTTTTAAGCTTATTTCACAGAAAACACCACCCATTAGTTTGACCCGAAATAAATACTATAGTAATTTATAGTAAATACTAGCGTTTTTGAACCATACTATAGTAAAGTACTTGAATTAATTTGTTGCGGTAATTCTATAGTTGCTGTGGTAATATAAACAAATTACTAAGTTTTCTACAACTATAGGGTATATTATACAATACACTACAGTTTACTGTAGTAAAAACTAAAGTATGCTACAGTTTATCAGTTCACTATAGTTAATACTACAGTATGCTGTAGCATTCATTAAAGTGTTGTAAATACTATAATACTGTATATATAGTTTTACTATAGTATGGTTTAAAAACAATATAGTATTTACTATAAATTATTATATTATTTTTTCATGTAAGGCAACAATATCTTGCTAAAAAACAGTTTGACCAAAACAAATCCTCACAAGAGATTGATACGTGGACATTTTATTAATTACAATTTGTCATGTAAAAGTGCAGCAGGCTCATACAAGGTTCCTGCTGTACATCAAGGAGTTCAATGCATTTGGGAGAAAATTGAAGGCATAAAGCAAATCTAAAAACAATGAAAACAAACACAGGAAAAGAAGCTGGTATTAAAAATAAAAAGGAATATAGCAAAACACAAAGTTTTCCACACTAGCCAGTAGTGGGTCATGGAAGTGTTGCAGCTTGTTTCCATTCTGAGGAGGAAAAACGAAAACACAAGAAACATAAAAATAATTTTTTTCCAACTGGATATTGCTGGTGCAAATTTGACGGGAGCTCCTTTTCCCTCAGCACACAGCAAAAACATATAAAACACTCGAGTAAGATGTCGTTGCCATATCACCTAACGTCTCTGGAAACATTTCACACTAATATCTCAATAATAAACATATTCGTCAGTTATACATGTCAATTATACTACATTGGAAAACATTTTTAAATTTGAATTATTTACATCCATCTATCAAGGTGAAAAAGTGAACCAAAACCGACGGGCTGCAGCAGCTGAAAGTTCCCGTCTATCGAAACGTTTCTGCTACATATACATCCGGCCCTGTACGATCGTCCCAGTTCAAAAACACTAGTTATTAGGATGTGAGAAAGCAACAAAATCACCTGAACACAGTGAAGAAGAAAGTGACGCACCGCTACCGTAAGCCCATTTCCCATAATGCAACAGAAACACAAAGGACAAGCAAAAGAACTGGTATTTACAAGTTGCACAAAGAAAGTCCTCTCTTATCTGTAGAAATGACATATACATTGTATTCTGTGACAGATTTCATACAATTCAAATCATATACACACGCCTCCCGCTTCTTTCCTAAATATACACGTTTCCTTTAAGTGAAGTATACAAGTTTGTAACAGTTGTACAAAGATATATATGAAAACGCTGCTTATGTAATAATTTATAATGCCATATTTCCTGCCAGTTACAGAGGTGATGTGAAGTGACTCTGACGCTGTGTTTCTAGCGTATCGTACTGTCCTGAGCTCCACACATTTGCGATTCCTCGTCTGGTTGTGTAGAACTCGTGTTTTATCATGTAGTGCAGCTGCGTACCAGGAGTCAGCAGTGTTGATCACTTCCCTTCAGCACGATCCCTTTATGTCCATATTACAAGTGTTTTCTACATGAAACTTGTTCGTCTCCATCTGCAAACGTCTCGGAAGTAACCGGAGGGAGATGTCGGTCTGGATGGGAGGAGATGGAGACGGGAACAACGGGGTAAAGTGGGATACAGAGCAGCTCAGAGGTCTGGGAAGCGGCTGGGATCCTCTTTGTAGTCGCTGGGAATCGTAAAAATGGACTCGTCGAACTCATCGTAACGGAACTCCTGAAAGGTCACGGTGGCAGTGATGGTGGGGAAAACGGGGATGTCTGTGAATGGGAATCACATCATCATCATCATCATAAAGTTAATGTACAGCAGATGATGCTGCGTTCACAATGTGTTGGAATTAATGCTGTTCAATTGAGTCATTGCGATTAATTGCATCTAACATAAAAGTGTGTGTATATTGTATATATATATATAAACTAATGTAGTGCATATATTTAGTGAAATGCTCCCTCTAGAGTTCATTCCTCTAGTGAAGTAACATGCTGTGGACACTAAATGACTTTCCTGAGGTAAATGTGATGCTACGTGAGATATTATTCTCAAGCAGTTTCATTGATGTCTTTCCGCGGTTGAAACACTGATTGAGCGATTACATGTAAACATATCTATGCATAGATCGTCTGTCCTTCTTCTGGACTTTTTTCCTGTTGAATTACCACGTGCGCCCCCTTCTGGATTGAAGTGTAAATCACGTATTCGTCGTCTGACTGTATGCACTGAATTGTGATGTCTGTACCATGATGAAACATTGATTAATCCTTATTAAAGTTATTCAGTCAAGAGCAATGAGTGATTGTTCTTGTTGTTTGATTAACAATAAAAACACAAAGCAGCAGGAATATTAGGCTGCTGTCACTTTAAGAGCTAATGCACGGATCCAATATACTGTTATGGGGCGTTCACACCAGACGCGACTTGCGCGAATAAATCGTGCTATTCGCGCGTAGTTGGACGCTTGAACATTTTGAGTTTACTCGCTTCATTCGCACGTGAAATTCACTTCACAACAGACGTGAATTCGCGTCATGAGAGGGGCTTCTGCCAGGCGGCTCCAGTCTCGTTTCTGCACACTTCCTCTGAATAAACACATCAACTCGTCAGCGGGAAAGTAGTTGTAAAATACGGCGAATAAGCTCAATTTGCAGGCTTTAGCTAGCTTGTAGTCTCAATATGTATATATACAGCTCAAATTGAGTAAAGAGCGTTTTTTACAACTTACCAGATTGTCCGACCTCCTCACTCACTTTTTTTCCAAGCAAGATCCTTTTTATTCCTGTTTCTATAAAAGTACGAAGATGTATCGTACAGCTCGGGGTATCCACATACAGCGACAATGTTTTTGTCCTCCGTTGTTGTTTCGGATTTCTGCCTCCGCTCGCTACGTCGTAATCACGTCACTACTAGAGCAGATTTTTCAACTCGTGCGAATCACGCGTTACGTGCGTCAAATGCCTGAAACGCTCAATTTGCGCCGCGTCATTTGCGTGAATCGCGTCATTCGCGCTGCCTCATTTGCGCGAATCACGCCACAGGATGTCTATTCACGTCTTTGCATTGACTTAACATGTAAATCACTCGCGCGTAACGCTTCATTCGCGTCTGGTGTGAACGCGCCATTACACGTGTGTTTTATTTCTTAAGTGTTTACATTCAGTTAAGACATAACTGTGTTATGTTTACAAGGATACTTGCCAAGATGGGCATTTTGACAATTTTGTTTGAATGTCTGTTCAAGCGCAAGACGTGAAAGAGAGCTCAATTCGGTATATCAAATCGGGCCCAAAATCGGGCTTAAAATCTTCAAGTGTGTAGCCAGCACTAAAGTACAGATACTCTAATAAAATATTACTGCAGTAGAAGTACAAGTACTAATTTTCAATATTACTTGAGTAAAGAACAAAATTCATTGATTTTTAATGTACTTGAGTATTAAAAGTGAAAAGCACTGATTGATTTATTCTAGCCATTAATAGTCATTATTCAGCACTAATAAGAAAGATTAATGTAGACATTTAATATGTACTGATCTGCAAATAAGCAAATTTTTTATTTTATAACCAAAACTACTTGAACATTATACATATTCTTATAAATATTATACACTATCACAGCCGATTTAGTTCACAAATAACTGACAGTCATGACTTAAATATGATTTTCATTTACAACCAATACTAAAAGAGGAATTAGTAATTTACTTTTTGACCGGATCTTTGAATCAGTGAGTTGTTGACTCAAGAACAGCTGCAATTGGATCAGTCCGATTTGTGAATGAATCGTTCAGTGAGATTTGTGAACCAATTCAACAGGTTCAATTCGTTCACAAATCTCATTCACAAAATAACGTGGAATGTATTTTTATTAAATGGAGTAAAAAGTACGATATTATGCTTTGGGATGTAAGAAGTAAAAGTTTCCCAAAATAAAAATACTCCATACAGATGCTTGAAATATGTACTTACGAACAGTAACAAAGTAAAACTGTCCACCACTGGTAATAATGGCATAACAACTCAAAGATTCCAATTCATCCATCCTTCAGATTAATCCATGTTTGTGTTTTTGTCAAAATACATCACTGCATACAACATCGACTAATAAAATGATTCAAACCAAATAACTGAAGCTGCTGCATGTTGGGGATTTCATTAAGCTTTCTTAGTTAACAGTGAACAAGCTTCAGTTGCTGAACACTGATAATGTGTGGTAAATGTGTCTGTTTACCTAATTTGACAGGAAATCCAGGTGGGAGTTTCATCTGAACGAATTCTCTGAGTTTATTAAAGTGCTTGAAGGGTGCGATGACCTCCAAAACATTTAACAGCCTGTAAAACAGAGATCTGATCAGTAAACATCAGGTGAACATCGACTGGAGTCTTGTGAATGAACGCGGGACACTTACGACTCGATGCCCAGAGGAAAGTCTTGACTCATGGCTACCGTTGCTTTGAAGTTCTTCTTGCTCTCTTTGCACACAAGCTCTCGGCCCAGATGAGGAGCCCTAGAAGAGACCAGAGAACATGTGCTTCCATCAATTCATCTTACAATGTGTTTCACTCACGCTCGTGATGGAGGTCTGACGTACTTTCCCGTCTCAGCGGTGATGTACTCCTCCCAGGAGATAGTGTTCGGAGATGGAGCGGTCAGCGACTGACGCCTCATTGGCTATCAGAGGACAGAGAGAGAAGCCATCATTTAACAAAATTTAAAGTGCTTTTTTACACTTTAAACTTTCTTTACTGTTGCTGTTTGAGCATGAAAAAGCTCTGCAAAGTCCCTCCAGCGGGAGTTATTTTCTATATCAGTGTCACTGTTTCTGAACTCCCTGAAACGCCTCCATTGTAGTCTTGAGTTTTCTTCCGGGAACAAACATGTCACAATATTCCTCATTTAAATAATTCATATGCAAAATAAAGGGGCGGGGCCTGGTTGAGTTAGTTAGTTGTGTGTTGAAACTGGTGGTTATGGTAAGGGGCAGGACATTAACCAAACACGCTCGAAGCGCTTGACCAATCACAACACACTGCTCCAGCCGACCAATCCAGCAAAGGGTGAAAAGAGGTGCTGCAGAAATTATGCATTTCTTGAACTTTAAATCACATAAATGTATTCTAGCAGACGTTGTAAATTATCATAATATGGGCACTTTAAATATCAAGAACTCATGAGTGATCTACTCTTCACTTGAACAACGTCTCTTGTTCTCAGGCCAAAGACTTTAATGCTAAACTAGAGGTTCATCACCAGCAGAGGACGCTAGTGACTCACGCTCATCATTCTGAAGGACTGACGTTTTGAAATGCACATGGTCACAGATAACAAATTGAGCGGATTCGTAAACACCTCTGATTGGCCACTGTGTTCACGTGCTCATCGGATATGTCTGTGATTGGCTTCAATGATCAATGCTTCAAAAACATTGTAAATAGTCATCAATGACGCTCTTCACTGAGGGCTTACACAGATACACACGGGAGCGGACCAGTCCGCTGATAGATGCCTGCTTTCAAACGCTGCTGTGCGTTGATCATTAGCCGCTTTTCCACTGTCGGGCCAGTGCGAGCCAGGGCTTTCAGCCGGCCAGGTTAGGCTAATAGCCCCAGAGTTGTAGCACCAAGCCCAAAATCACGCTGCATTTCCACCGTCTGGCTAGAAGCTCTGCAGCGCTTCACTAAAACCCGCCCGTAACACACCTCTCTGGAACAACGTCACACAAACCCGTCATTTCACAAACAAATGGAAGTTTTATCAGAAAAATAATCAGAAAGAAATCACTGGAAACTAGCGAGATCGTAAAGTGAACATGATAAAAGCAGGCGTTTGTTGGCATTTTGTTGTTTACTATTTAAAAACCCAAGCATCGATGTTTTACCAAACAAATTGATCATAATGAATTAATGTGTGTCAAGATTAAACATTAGTCACAGAAATAAAGTGGTATTTACTGTTATTTCACAAAAGAAAGAGAACACACACACTGTCTGTTTCTGTTTATTTGTAGTCATGGGACAGTATGTTTACATCACATTTACAAAGAATGATAATTTCTACAAATTTTCCACCGAAAATACGACCTGAGGAGCTTTAGCACTCTCTCCAGTGACCGTCCCGAAAGTTATATTTTCAGTCTGAGAAACAGAGGAATCCCGAAAAACTGGAGTTGCTTTATTTTATGAAATATGCGGAGCTAAATATGGATATCAGACAGTCCGTTAAGAGATGAGACGTGCTGACAGATAAAATAAAAACATGATTGTGATAGCCTACGTATATGATTTGTCTGATTTCTTCAAGCCGTCGTATTTACCACGTTTACTATGGTAATAGCGCGCATTGTCTTGGTGATCAGAATCCACATCGGATCACAAACAGAAATTATTTCAAACACTTGCTGCTGTCTGAAAGTGAGTTTTGAGCTAAAATGATTTTAAGAGTCTTTAATGCTGATGTTAGCTGGTCACCTACATGTAGTCATCCATGGCGCCTCCGTCTCCACACACAGATAAACTCCGCCTTTGTTCGTAACCACTCCCTCAAGCCCAAGCTGACCCGCTTTGGACCAAGGTATTCGGCGGGCCGAAAAACCCTGGCCGTTGGCCCCGAGGAAGCCTCGGAAGTGACAGTAGAAATGCAACAACTGGCCCTGGCACGCACTAGTACGCCCGCTTTAGGCCCGACAGTGGAAACACGGCTATTGTAGCCAATCACAGACATATCAGATGAGCCGTGAACACAATGGCCAATCAGAAGTCAATCCACTCAACAGCGCTCAAAGCGTCAAATTTTTAAAATTTCAGTACCGAAGTCGGTACTTTTGACAACTACTATATATATATATATATATATATATATATATATAGAGAGAGAGAGAGAGAGAGAGGAACACAGCAGTCACCTCGAAGTTCTGCTCGATGAGATTTCCTCCTTTGCTGAAGCTCTCCATGATGGCCTTGTTCCTCAAGATGTCCTCCTCGCTCAAGTGCTCACGTCTCTTCCTGGACTCCAGAACCAGACCATTGACCATGTAGAAATCTGCCAGGAAATTCCCAACACGCTCCTGCGGGAACAAGTTGCTTTCAGATGGTATCAAAAGCCCCAGAGAGAACAAGGATTTTTTTAGATGCACTGCAAAGAACAGCTTTTAGATGCATTTCACTGCGATTACAACTGCATAAATTATGATATGAAATTAATGCTTAAAAATAATATTTAGAATATTGAAATAATGTTGTTGTTTTTTTAAATTCTCGTTTTTGACTTCTAACTCGTGAGCGGTGTTTTGTTTTGCTCTATCCTCTGCGCTTCCATGTTCATCATTACATCATGCGTCGGGTCAAGGGTTACTCTTCCACCGCAAAACGATGCGTACGGTCTTCTGCCGGAAGTTAGTTTAAATATGAATATTTTTATATTACATTATAAAGCTTGGAAGAACCAGGATATTTTTAAATATATCTCCAATTGTGTTCGTCTGAAAGAAGATGGTCATATACACCTAGGATGGCTCGAGGGTGAGTAAATCATGGGATAATGTTCATTTTTGGGTGAACTATCCCTTTAATAAGTCACTGATTCATCCGATTATTCGTTCAAACAGCCGAATCATTCAGAAACAGAGCAAGTTTCTGTCTTTATGAATGGATCATTGAATTATTGATTCGTTCGGAGATGCACAGCGGTTCTGTTGTGGTTTTATTTGGAGCAAAAACAGGTAATATTGTGTCTAAAATTTAACTCACAATATTAACTTCTTGTTTATGTAGCTGGTGTATAAAATAAATATCATATTTGCAATCGTGCTGATATTCGGGTAAAACAGCACACTTGCTCGTGTCACATTTTTTTTATGGAATATTTTAGTGTTTATTAGAAATTATTTATCGGTGCGCATCATTGTTTTAAATTCATGTTCCTCATAATCTTGAATCAAAATAACTTCCTCTTGCAGTGACATCTCTTCTCTTCTCTGATGACGAGGGCGGGGCAACCTGTCACTCACATGAGATCCACCAATAGCAAACCACAACCATCCAACCAATTCCCCACGGACAAAATCAAGCCTCGCCCTACATTTGTTCTTGTTCCAGAAGCTGTTTCACTCAGATATACGTCACAATAAGGAAGAAAAGACGAGTGCAACTTCCCTTTCATGCCGACTTTATTTCAAGCAACAAAAATGTTTGTTATGGGTCATTATAGTTTCAGTTCCTGATTTTGCAGCAGTGACACTGACCGTTTTGTCCTCTCTGAAGAGCCAGCCCGTCTGCGCCCGTGAGAAGGTGATGGATTTGGTGGAGAGGGTGGCGGAGTAAATGTCGCTGCTCATGAGGATGTCCACCTCCTCCTCCGTCTCCATCTCGGACTCCTGAAACATCACACACGTTACACAGGAACACGCGTGATATCCGTACCGAGCACAGTTGTAATGAAGAACGTGCCTCGTGATGAATCCGCTGGTAAACCTTCTGCTCGTTGTCTAGAACCACGAAGGACTCGGAGGGAGCGGCGTCACCGCAGAAGATGAAGCTCAGGTCTCCTCGCTGGCACTTCATATCCGTGAAATCAATCAGTGTAGTGTCCAAACTAGAGCACAAACACACAGAACAGAAACATGTCATCAAACTCTTTTTTTTTTTGAGTTTTAGTTTTACTATAATTCCCTGGTCTTTACTGGAGTGAACATTACAGAAACTAGTGACTGTTTCCTGTCAGACTAACGATCAGCTGTGACAGTTAAGCACTCTTATTAATTAGCTGTGGGTGGGAAGAGCTGCATATTAATAGCAGGTTTCATTCGACTCGCTGAATCTCACACTGACTCATCTGGAGCCTGACAGACCGAGAGGAAACGTACCGGATGTTGATACCCTGTTTGTAGATCTTGCAGGCGTCGGAGGGCAAAATCCGTGAAAGTAAAGGCACTGAGGAGAAGAAAACGAACAATTTAACACACATCTGCAGCAAAATGCATATTCAACATGTTATTCAACTGAGCATTGAGTCATGAGTCATATTCAGTAACGTTTCAGAGGAAGCCTCATGAATCCTAAACATGACGGGTCATATTTCTAAGCCCAGATTATTTTCGTGACACAATTCCAAGCCAAAATTATTGAAATTATGAAGTATCAGGATTATTATTGTTAACTAAAACTTAAACCATAAAAATATATTTTCAATATTTGAAATAAAAAACATTAACTAAAATAAAATAAATTATAACACCTTTCATTTACAGTAACTGTACATTTTTGTATTTGCTGTACTAAATTTAAATGTAATGCCTGATATATAAATTTTAAATATTTAATATATTCATATATATTTTTATAATATTATTATATTAAATACTAATTAATGTATATATATATATATATATAAAAATTTTACTATTAAATAAAACTCATAAATAAATAAAAACTAAACATATTTTAAAAAACTAAAACCAGAAAATATAAAAATAAAATATAATTCAAAATATTAACAAAAACTGTAATAGTATATTAATGATACTAAAATAACACTGCAAAATATTTGTAAAGTAACATTTTTGTATTTACTGTACTAAATTTAAATTTAATGCCTGATATATACATTTTAAATATATATATATATATACACATTTTAAATATATATATATATATATATATATATATATATACACACACACATATACATTATATATATATATATATATATATATGTATATGTATATGTGTGTGTATATATATATATATATATATATATATATATACATATTTAAAATGTGTATATACACACACATTTTAAATATTTAATTTATTCATATATATTTTTTTTATTATATTATATAATATTATTATGTTAATAGTTAATGGATGTAAAAAATACAAATAAAATGTGCATAATATATATATATAAATAAATGTTCTATTAAATGACCTAAAACTCATAAATAAATTAATAAAAACTAAACATTTAAAAAAAAACAAAAAAAAAACAGAAAATATAAAAATAAAATATAATTCAAAATATTAACAAAAATTGTAATACTATATTAATGATACTAAAATAACACTGAAATATTTGTACATATTGTAACTGTACATTTTTGTATTTGCTGTACTAAATTTAAATTTAAATGCCTGATGTATACATTTTAAATATTTTAATTTATTTATATATTTTTTTTATTTTTATTAGATTATATAATATTATTATATTAATAATTAATAGATATAAAAAATACAAATAAAATGTATATATATATAAAATGTACTACAATAACAATAATCTGAGGATAAAAAACATTTCTTGATTATCATGAAAATATATTAAATCTTCAATGTCCTCCAAGTTCTGCAGAGCGTCCAGTGCTGAGAATGAGCTTCATCAGGACCGCAGTGACAGTGTCTGTCCAGTAGGGGGAGTGTCAGTGTTTGACATGAAGGCCACACCCATATAGATGACATCAGCACCATACACAATCCCTCCCGTCTGCCGTCACACACATGCTGAGCTCCGTCCTGTGGCTCGTCCTGACAGAATCAACTAACGGCCTCACAATAAAGACACGGTTTGTTTCTGCAGGACGTGAGCGACTAACGACTGAAAACACAAATAAATCATAAATCAACTCACCCCAGCTCTGGAAATCCCAGTGAAGCTCCAGATAAAAATCTCCAAGCTACAGAACAACATGAAAATAAAACAGCAGACGTCACTCAGTTAGAGTAATAGTGAGAGCTTGAGGAATAATATGCATGTACACAAATACAAGAGCGGTATCTGGAGTCAGACAAACATGAGGATGTCCAGATTATGAATCCCTGATGTAAATGAGCGTCAGCTGTCTAATTAGGATGAGCTTTGGGATTTTTTTGTCAGCACATCATGTGTGTTTGTAGATTAAAATGAGGTCTTCATTCAGATTTCTGTTCATTCTGAGTGTTTCGCACTGTAAAAGGCTGTAAATAAATCAAAGATTGTTGGAGTAGAATACGTCTAGAGACAAAGAGATCATAGAAGAGTTGAGACATTATAGAGCGTCCTGAGCAACACAAAACTGACACTGAGAGTCTTCTATCCTGTAGGTCATTTCCTGTCTGCAGAACATTCCCAGAGGGATCCGTCTCCCTCAAACTTCCACAGGCCCCAATCATCACGCAGGGATATAGTGTGTGTTCGGAAGGCCTGCAGTGAAACGTGTGCTTCTTTACCTCTTTCAGTGCTTTCAGGAGACGGGGTCTCTTGTCCTCCACGCTCTCTCGTGACTGTTGCTTCAGCTTCCGCAGCAGAGCCGTGACTGCAACACAACAAACACACACAGCACTGACGATCAACACCTGACGATAATTACATAAACAAAAATAACAATAATAAACAAATAATAATTGTAAAAATGAGTCAAGACACCTGGAAATAATTAAATACTAAATAAAAATAATTAAAAATAATAATTTAAAAATAATAAATCAAGACACCTGAAACTAATTAAATACTAAATAAAAATAACAATAAAAAATAATAATAATAATTTAAAAAATAGTGAATCAAGACACCTGAAAATAATTAAATTCTAAATAAAAATAACAAAAAATATTAATTAAAAAAAAAGTGAATCGATGCCTGAAAATAATAATAAATAAAAATGATAAACAAAAAATAATTTTAACAATACATCAAGACACCTAAAAATAGGTAAATAAAAACAACAATAAAAACAATAATTTTAAAAACAATAAATCAAGACACCTGAAATGAATTAAAAAAAACAAAAACAGTAATAAACAAAAAAAAATAATAAAGAAAATAATTAAATAATAAATATAATAATAAACAAAAAATAATGAAAATAATAAAATAATAAATAAAAATAACAATAAACAAAAACAATAAAAATAAGGAAACAAGACACCTGAAAATAATTAAATAAAAATAACAATAATAAACAAAACATTAAATAATAATTCATCAAGACGCCTTAAACGAATTAAATAAAAATAACAGTAATGAACAAAAAATAAATAATAATGAAAATAATTAAATAAATAAAAATAAACAAAAAAATATACTCCTGCTCATCATTGCTAAAATGCATCAAGACACCTGGAAATAATTAAATAAATAAAAATAAAAATTATATAATAATGAATAATTCATTAATTCTGGCCATGAACTGCCCACTCAGACAGGAAGAGACTGTAAAGCCAGCCAATAAGATTGGATCTTGTGATTTGAGACAGATCCAGCTATTTATATACGTAATACGCATGAGACATGAAATATGACTAGATTGTCAGAGATATGAAAACGTTTATTTAATAGCGGTTGACTATGTAAATCAAAGCTAAATATCCTTCAGTAGGCAATTTCAATTATTTCCATATAGAGCTTTTCACAAAAACAGTTTCAAATCAGTGAGCCAAAGGGGAAAAACTCCTGAAGATGATGATGATAGGATCTTTGAGAGAGACCTAACATCACCTGACCTCCAAAACCACATGTCGGCTTCACAGGAAATCAGGCTGACGTTTCCATTGGTTACCAGAGTCTAAAATGGAAACACTGTGTGCGTGCGTGTGCATGCGTGTGTGTGTGTGTGCGAGATCGATCATCAACACACACACTGAGACAGAAACAAACAACAACACGACTGAAATAAACCAGCATCAACGTCACCACAGCAGGAATCACGCCATAATGAGCGCTGTGTGTTAATGAGCAGCTCTCTAACGAGGGGTTTCCTAACGAGCGTCGCCTTGTGCCAAATGAATCACCACATCCAAAGCCCAAGATAAAGCACTGTGATTGGCTGACCCTGTGATGATGTCAAACACTTGGAGGAAACAGAGGAAAAAACTGCAGCAACAAACATACTGATTCCTGTAGGACTGATTAGATTTAATATTTTAACATGTCTAGTTTATAGTAATAATCACATATAGGTAACTAAAACACATTCACAAGTCAAAAATGTATATACTGAGAGTTCAAATCAAACATGTGATTCATGTGCATCATCATCATCTCCACCCACCACCACTGATTCATCATCATCATCTTCACAGAGAAATTATTAACTCCAAAATTACACAAAATTATGTGGCCTTCTGAGAAAACGCACAGCATCTGAGGCAGCGTCACATGTAATGAGAGAAAAGACTGGCTTTGGTGAGTCAATAGCACAGTTAATCACCAGTTGGCCGCTTCTGCAACACAATACAAGGAGAGAGATGAAGATCAGGGAGTGATAATGTGAGATATACAGAAGTGTGTCACGCTAATAAAGCAATCTGAAGAACCAAATCAGAATTCAAACGGACTGAATCACAGAATCCAGTCATATAAATGGAATTTACTGCACGGCGTGTTACAGAAACTATATGAACACATGAACTTCATCTCTAGAGCTGCTCTGAGAGTCATTTCATCTGAGGAAACTCACAGCTCTTCACTGCAACCCGCCAAAATAAAAGTTTGGTTTAACTTGAAGAAATTGTGACAGAAATAGGCTATATTGTTTAGTATAATGTACTTCTAAAATTCATAATAACAGCTTTTTTAAAACATTATTTAAAAATATTAAAAAATGTTGTCCATGTTTTAATTCAAACAGTAAAACTCTGTCGTGCTGCATTTTCTTTGCCGGAAAAAATGAAAGGAATCATTCAAATTTCCTTCTATTACATTTTAAAAGATTCATTAAATTGTTTAAGTTTTAAGTATTCATTTGATTAGCATTGTTTTTAATACATTTCTATTAAATCATAAAAAACAGGATCCAGAAAAATTGAAAAAATAAAATATTTAATATAGTGCACTATTATTGTTAAATTGTTAAAGTTTAATTCAATCAATTAGGCATCCTTTTTGATTATTAATATTTAGTTAAACCATTAAAATATAATCCAGAAAAATTAAAAATAAGAAAACACTGTATTTTTGAAGAAAAAAAGTATAGGGAACACATATAAACTATTAACTACGACTTTTCCCTCAATAAACTCCTAATTTACTGTTTATTAATAGTTAGTAAGGTAGTTGTTAAGTTTAGGTATTGGGTAGGATTAAGAATGTAGAATAAGATCATGCAGATTAAGGCATTACTTTGTGCTTAATAAGTACTAATGAATAGCCAATATTCTAGTAATATGCATGCTAATAAGCAACTAGTTAAAAGACCCTAAAATAAAGTGTTACCAAAAATTCATATACACTATTATTGTTAAAATTTTTTTAATAAATTATTAAAATGTTGAAGTTTAAGAATTCAACTGATTAGACATCTTTTTTGATTAAGTTAAACCATTAAAGAGGACCTATAATGCCCCTTTCACAAGATGTAATATAAGTCTCTGGTGTCTCCAGAATGTGTCTGTGAAGTTTCAGCTCAAAATACCCCACAGATCATTTATTATAGCTTGTCAAATTTGCCCCTATTTGGGTGTGAGCAAAAACATGCCGTTTTTGTGTGTGTCCCTTTAAATGCAAATGAGCCGCTGCTCCCGCCCCCTTTCCAGAAGAGGGCGGAGCTTTAACAGCTCACGCTTCGGTCGCTCAACAACAACAAAGCTGGAGAATCTCACGCAGCCAAAATGAGGATTGTCAGTAACGGTGTTCAGCCTTACATTGTTCAAACCGGAGTCGACACTGATGGAGAGACTCAGAAAGAAGTTACAACGTTTCTGAATTGTTAGTGGATAAATTTATGTCGTTTCTGTGGAGTTGATTCAACTCATCGACTAGCATGTGCCGTCATGTTAATCTTTTGTGTTGAATTGACCCTCGTTTGTGAAGCAGTCCGGCGTAAAATGACGGCATGTCAACAACACTCTACTACAACTCTTCCTCTTCTCTAAAGCAGCCCAACATGGCCTCACCCCCTTTGTTGTGTGTTCTCGGGGGCGGGGTTTATGTAAATTTTCGGGTTTGTGATGTCACCAACCCGGGAAGAAGCTCATTGTAGTCCCTACCAGCCGTTTGTTGTAGTCCTTAAACAGAGAATTCTGTAAAAGAAATTATCTCTCTTTGCATTGAACTTTGAGCGTCGTAACTTTGCAGATGTTGTTTATGCTCAAACAGCAACATTACACACTGACTAAAGTTAAAAAAGTGAAATCATAATCAAAGATCCCTTTAAAACAGAATCCAGAATAAAATTAAAATGGAAAACACAGAATTTGGATGGAATTTGGGAAAAATTAAAACTGATTGCACCCTAATATTTATGTGAGATCAGTGTGTGAAGTATTCACCCATGTGAACCAGATGTTTTGCATTTCTAACAGACACATAGTCCAATGCAAATGTGTCATATGTAAAGTGTGAGCAGTTAATCTCACGTGAAAACTTGTTAGCTGATCGAGCTCTTCATTAACTCATCCGTCATGACTGAGAGCATCGCTACGGCCGCTGATAAACACACACATTAATACTCACTCTAGGCTGAAAAGGCTTTTTAAGTGAATTAGAGCTGACGGTGTAACGTAATCCAGAGTGAGATTTAATCTGACAGACACCGACCCGCTTTAATTCACCACAACAAAAGACATTCATTTGATTTGGACTCTTGCTATCCTTAATGGAACAGCTCAGAGCAGACGACACATGGCCTGATTACACACACACACACACACACACACACACACACACAGGAGCTTGTCCTAATGAAGCTCTTTTCATCGGCACACAAAGCCAAGTTGCTCCATGAGGAATTTCCCTCTCCATCTGAACACAGAAACTGCAGCTGATCTGAGACCAGTCATTACAGACCAGACTATTATAAAGTCTGCAGCTTATTCTGGCCAAGAACCACCCACTCAGAAAGGAAGAGACCATCTGACTGACATTCAAAACGGCCAAAAACACAGAGCATTTAGATGCAGGTATATCAGAAATAAGACAAAGGCCTTGGAGGAAACAGTTGTGCTCATCGCAGGAGTCAGCAAAAGTGTTTCCTGATGAACTGATATAAACTGATATAAACTTGTGCACAGAAATGACATCAGTCACAATAAAGTCAGATTAGGGCTTGAGACTAACCTTAAACTGATGTCGCACTTTGAGATTTAGGCAAAAAACTGCAAAGCTTCTACTAAAGCTGCATGATTAATCGGTAATAGATCACGATTTGATTCAAACAACCATGCAATCTTATTGAAATGACAACAATTCACCTCTGTCTATTAAACCTTTGAAGTATGATCACAGCGAACATTCAGATCTGCATTCTGATCCAGAGAGAGCAGTTGTCATGTTTAGGTATGAAAAAACAGATTTTTTTTTTTAACCACACAGTATCATTATTTCTGCCTTACATTAATTCATATTATCACAGAAGTACTGGGATACAAGTTTATAGTTCGGATATAAACACTGATGTCTACGGTAGTGATCAAAATAGAGTAAATCACCATTTGAAAGTAACTTGATGCTTCAAATAAAGATTGTAGCAATTACATTGTTACACCAGTAGGAGGCGACAAGTGACGACATTCAATCGTTCATTCAAGAGATTCATTCATTCATTCAAAAGATTCATTCAAAAGATTCATTCAGAAACGCTGATTCATCCAGTAATGAAACAACTGAAGTATGAGTGAGTCATTGAATCATTCACTCAATCCGATTAAAAAAAATTAATTCAAATGAATTAAAAAATGTTTTAAATAGACTGCAACAATTAACATTTTGTCAGAACCTCTAATAAATTACATATTTTGTTTAGTCGTCTATTCGGAATTGTGGGAGAATAGTGATGTCTATTTGAAACAAAAAAATCGTGATTTTCAATTTATCCAGAATTGTGCACCTCTACCTTCTATTATTTCATCAAATATGTAATCAAACTCATTTAAACACAAATACAATTACAATTACAAGGTTTGATGGAGGTTAAAAAAGCTTAAAAAGCTTTAAAAAAACATTAACTTAAATCAAATCAAATATATATATTAAAAAAATCTTATTTTGTTTCAGCTTGTTGCCAAAGCATAATTTCTCATTTTTGTTTAGTTTAAATAATAAAATAACTAAAACTAAATGAACTAAAACTTGATAAAAGCTACATAGACATTGACAAAAACACTAAAACTTTTACTACTATAATTAGTATTACTAATTATAGTACTACTACTACAATTTACAACTATAATAACAAAAACTATAATAGTATCTCAATGCTAAAACGACAGATTTCAAACTCAAAAGCGACATACTCATCTGTCGGTCTCCATAGCTGATGGCCTCGGCGAGTGGACTCCATCCCTGAGCGTTTTTCACCTTCACTGGTGCATTATGGGCCAGCAGGAGATGGGCACATTCTGAAGAAGAGAAAGAAACAACACTGTTTAGAAAAGAAATACGCTTCTTTACAGTTCTGCTCAAATACTGAACATCTGATTTCACTTTAAATTATTGTAAAGCATTAAATCTATCCTTTGAATGATTAACTGATTACAGAGATGCAAATTAACTTTTTTCTTTCTTTTCCTTTTTATTACTAGTATTTGATTTGATGTAACTGATGTTATAACTGCCTTTAATTGTATATTCAATGTTCAAGAGATTCTGTCTGTCAAATGTTGTGTTTATGCATCTTTCTTTATAATAAATAACATGGTGTTTTATTATGTATTACAGTCCAAATGGTTTTTAAGGCATGCGAAAAACACACCAGAAAACTTTTGCCCAACACTGAAATCAAAGCAGTCAGTGCACGAGTTACAAAAAGGGAACCATGCCACAGAAATGACGCCGAGATCCCGATTTAAACATAAAAGGAGGTGCAGCAGCTTAATTTAACATCCCTCTTCTGCTGCGGCCACAAAGGAACGGCTTTAATTTTAGTGTTCAGATCTCCACCTCTCTAGAGAAGCTCATCTGAGAGTCAAACGTGAGGGTGGACGACGTCTAGAGCCAGTACGGATGAAATATCAGCACACTATGCACTGCTGACTAAAACAACATCTCAAACAGTAGTATTCTATATAGTCGTCACATGATCATGCAGCCAGGTTAAATGCAGCAAGTCCAGAAATTAATATCTTGTATACCTTCAATTCACTGCGAGCTGCTTTAGAAAATAGCCGTAACGCATAAAGGAAAAAGAAAAAATTCTGGTTCGACTGGAAATGGAAGGTCAAGTCTGCACATGTCATCGTCCCTTGGGTTTTCATGCGTACAGGAAACTCACATACCATGCATATTTACACACACATACACAACATCAGTATGTCACTGTGAGCAGCGTCAGTTGTTTGTGATGCATGAACCTCTTCATTCTCAGCCCGCTCTGGCTCACTGTAAACACTGGACTGAGAAACACACTGATGGGCAGCAGGTTTGAGTCAGTGCCAAAGTGTTTTGTGACCTTCTACAACTGACCGCACATGAAGAGCCACACACGCTGCTCTGTTAGTGCTGAACAATGTCCTTCTCTCTCTGCTAGAAATGCTTAGCACATTCAGTTCAACACATTTCTGCTCATGCACAGCAGAACAAGGTTTTGAAATTCAAGCATAAAGTCTTTGGGTCAATGAAGAGAATTGTGACGTGAATATCTGATCAGAAGGGGTTTGGTCTACTGCTTTATATACTAAATAATTACAATCACAGCTAATGAACTAACAAACAAAAAAAGATTTGATTAAAATATCAAAATTTATTGAAAAATAAATAAATAATTTAAATAAATACATTAATAAATTTGATGTAAATAAAAAAAAAAACTTAAAAAAACATTTGGTTAAAATAAATAAAGGGTCATTGAGAAACAAGGTTTTTAAAAGTGTAAAAAAACATAATGGAGATATAATTAATTTTGAAGTTTTATTAAGTGTTAACAATGAGATTATGTGGTTTTTATAATCAATTAACACTGCTTTTGTCATTTTTTACGAAATTTGTCATCAAAAAAGTCATTCGGTTTAACCAAAATTTCGGTTTTACCGAATGACACTTTTGGTTACACCGAATGACGATATTTTCAAACAATGCTAACAGGCTGATATCTAGCTAGCTAGCAAAAAGACAATCAAACATTTTATATTTAGTACAAGTTTTAAAATATTACAACATTTTCCATTTTTATAGCGGTTGTACCGAATGACCTGATGTTTCGGGACATGCGTATGAACAAGTGAAAACATTAAATTTTCAAATAGTTAAACGAGAGTTAGTTACTTTGCTTCACGACCATGTGGTCCTTTGCAGGTGTCTGAATGATGTCACGTCCTGTCACATGATAGTGACCGCATGACTTGATCCAAAATGGTCCCTTTATATTGGTTACTCCGAATGACATCAATGAAATTCATTTTCCAGACATTCTTTCTCATAACAAAGCAACGACTTCTACACATAATTTTAATACCATTTTGCACTATGTTAATATATGATGTTATAAAATCATGCCAGAGTAAAAAAATATATACATTTATTACATTTTAAGATATTTTAATCACAAATGAAATGGCTGTGTTGGACGGTTAAACCGAATGACCTTTTGACACTTCAAAATCTTTAAAATACCTTTATCTGTAATAAATATATAAATAAATAAAAGAGATCTAGTTGTACTACCTTACATACTTTGGATGTCATATCTTTGTTTTTTATTATAATTAAGGCCTTTAATGGCCCGTCACATAATTGACCCTAAAACATTATTTAAATAGTATACATTTGATTGAAATAAATAAAAAAATACATCTAACAGTACAGTACTTTAACGAGTAGAAAAGAATACAATGGCATAACGTAATGGATACTAAATAAATAAATAAAAATATGATTTTTTTTAAAAATCGATTATAAAAAATTAATTTGTTTTGCCTCTATTTTTGTAGAAAATATTCAGCATTTTAACTCATTTTAAAAAATTTTTTAAATATAAACAATTTTATTTAAATAAATAAATGTGATTTAAAATTTAAATATACAAATTTATTTAAATAATACATTAATACATTTGATTAAAATTAATACACTGAGTAAAATACATACAATTTGATCTAAACAAATAAGTAAATAAATAAGTGTAAATTTAGATCTATTTCTACTATCAAAATATTCTGTTTTCTAATGCCATTTTAACTAAACAAGATAAGATCGGACACTTGCAATGCTACTATAGTCCAGACAAACGAGACAGACGTTCTGTCATCTTATTTTCAGCATGCGAGTGGACACTATCAGAACCACTGGAGCAGGACAGAACAAACCCTGTCTCTGGCTCTGTGTGTGTGACATGTGACGGCTAGCCGACACTGACCGCATTCACTGAGGAGCGACAGATAGTACATTTACAGCAACTGTCTTCACTAAATCAACGAGCAAAGCCTTCTTTTTCAGTTACATCGTTGAGAAAAACCTGCTTAAATTATTAATAAGCTTGTAGTATATTAATGAAATTAGAGTGTACAGTCGTCCACTCACAGGGGAGCCGTGCATTAATATTTCAAAACGGCCTGCGTTCACAAGCCACACGCTCAGACAAAAAACACACTCTGATGGATTCGGCATTCTTTAAAGAGAACAGAGCTACATCAAAACTTCACGAAGTACAAGTCAAATTCAGCATGTGGCCATAAGCGTATAACAACATCGTAATTCTCATGTTCACCAGAGATCAAAACCTGCGCTAAACACGTGACGGGTCTGAAGAATAGCATAGTTCTAATCTAATGACAAATACAATTTCTAGTAGTTAAAAACAACAACAACATATGAGAGACACCCATTGAGACGTGTGTGATTTCATACATAATCGTTTTTACCCCACTGGGGTGGACGATCATGGTCTGTTGTGACAGAGGCATCATATTTAATATCAAAATGCTGCACTGCATGCTGAGAAACACCCAATCAAACATTGAGATATACTAGATGCATGACTCACCTTTATGACCCATCATAACAGCCAGGTGAAGAGGCGTGTTTCCTGTAAGAGACAATAGCATTCACTAACTGATCAACCATTCAGCAGGAAATGACATCAGATAAAGCTGTGTGTTTCTGTATATCAGCATTATTTCAGTGATAATAGTATATACAGCGCTGATGTACAGATATGTAGTTTGATATAATTTGAGGAGTGAAAACGGGTAACAGAAACAGCTCTCAGCAGTGAACACGCTCAAGACAATGCAATCAATCATGATTAATCATATTATTAGGACTGATTCATAATTTATCATGCAGATAAAAACCAGACATGAAAGCATGAAACTCGTTTTGCAGAATTACAGGTTTCAAGCAGGCTAATATAATTGATTCATTCTATGTGGAATCACGATAGTGAACAATTACAGTTCTCGACCACCAGGTTTTTGAGTCAGTAAAGTTCTAGATCAGCATCATTATGACTCTGAAAATTAACAGTTCTAGATCATCATGGTTCTCGATCAACATGTTTTTATGGCATTGAGGTTCTAGATCAGCATGATTCTGGATTATTTTGACTAAAAAAGAGCAGTTCTAGATCACTGTGGATTATTACAGTTCTCGGTCACCATATTTTTGATGCTTAATAGTTCTAGATCAGCATGATCATTATGACTCTGAATAATAACAGTTCTAGTTCATCATGGTTCTGGATTATTATTGTTTTCGATCAACATGTTTTTGTGGCATTGAGGTTCTAGATCAGCATGATTCTGGATTATTTTGACTGAAAAAGAGCAGTTCTAGATCACTGTGAATTATTACAGCTCTCGGTCACCATGTTTTTGATGCATTATAGTTCTAGATCAGCATGATCATTATGACTCTGAATAACAACAGTTCTAGATCATCATGGTTCTGGATTATTATGGTTTTCGATCAACATGTTTTTGTGGCATTACTGTTCTAGATCAGCATGATCATTATGTCTCTGAATAACAACAGTTCTAGATCATCATGGTTCTGGATTATTATGGTTCTCAATCAACATGTTGCTTATCTAGAACCTCAATGACTCAGAAACATGGTGATCGAGAACCGTAATAATCCAAAACCGTGATGATCTAGAACTGTGTGGCATTACTGTTCTAGATCAGCATGATCATTATGACTGAATAATAACAGTTCTAGATCATTATGGTTATGAATTATCATGGTTCTCGATCTACATGTTTTTGAGTCAGTAAAGTTCTAGATCAGCATGATCAATATGACTCTGAATAACAACAGTTCTAGATCATCGTGGTTCTGGATTATTATGGTTTTCGATCAACATGTTTTTGTGGCATTACTGTTCTAGATCAGCATGATCAATATGACTCTGAATAACAACAGTTCTAGTCATCGTGGTTCTGGATTATTATGGTTTTCGATCAACATGTTTTTGTGGCATTACTGTTCTAGATCAGCATAATCATTATGACTCTAAATAATAACAGTTTTAGATTACTGCGTTTGTGGATTATTATGGTTCTCGATCAACATCTTTTTGTGGCATTGAGGTTCTAGATCAGCATGATTCTGGATTATTTTGACTGAAAAAGAGCAGTTCTAGATCACTGTGGATTATTACGGTTCTCGGTCACCATATTTTTGATGCTTTATAGTTCTAGATCAGCATGATCATTATGAATCTGAATAACAACAGTTCTAGATCATCGTGGTTCTGGATTATTATGGTTTTCGATCAACATGTTTTTGTGGCATTACTGTTCTAGATCATCATAATCATTATGACTCTGAATAACAACAGTTCTAGATCATCATGTTTCTGGGTTATTATGGTTCTCGATCAACATGTTGCTGATCTAGAACCTCAATGACTCAGAAACATGGTGATCGAGAACCGTAATAATCCAAAACCGTGATGATCTAGAACTGTGCGGCATTACTGTTCTAGATCAGCATGATCATCATGACTGAATAATAACAGTTCTAGATCATTATGGTTATGAATTATTATGGTTCTCGATCTACATGTTTTTGAGTCAGTAAAGTTCTAGATCAGCATGATCATTATGACTCTGAATAACAACAGCTCTAGATCATCACAGTTCTGGATTATTACGGTTCTCAATCATCATGTTTCTGAGTCATTGAGGTTCTAGATCACTGTAGATTATTACTGTTTTTGATGATCATTATGACTGAATAATGATCATCATAGATCATCATGGTTATGGATTATTATGATTCTTGATCACCATGTTTTTGATGCATTATTGTTCTAGATCAGCATGATCGTTATGACTGACTAATAACAGTTCTAGATCATCATGGTAATGAATTATTATGATTCTCGATCAACATGTTTTTGTGGCATTACTGTTTCAGATCGGCATGATCCTTATGAATGAATAACAGGCAGTTCTAGATCATCATGGTTTTTAATTATTATGATTCTCAAACACTAGAGTCATTGAGGTTCTAGATCAGCATGATCATTATGACTGAATAATAGCAGTTCTAGATCACTGTGGATTATTATGATTCTTAATCACCATGTTTTTGATGCATTATAGCTCTAGATCAGCATAATCATTATGACTGAATAATAACAGTTCTAGATCATCATGGTTCTGAATTATTATGATTCTCAATCGCCATGTTTTGATGCATTATAGTACCAGATCTGGATGATCATTATGTCTCTGAATAATAACAGTTCTAGATCATCATGGTTATGGATTATTATGGTTCTCAATCACCATGTTTCCGAGTCATTGAGGTTCTAGATCAGCATGATAATTATGACTCTAAATAATAACAGTTCTAAATCATCATGGTTCTGAATTATTATGGTTCTCGTTCACCGTGTTTTTGATGTGTTATAGTTCTAAATCAGCATGATTCTGGATTATTATAACTGAATAATAGCAGTTCTAGATGACTGTGGATTATTGTGGCTGTAGGTCACGTCTCACCGTGCACGTCTTTCTGCGCGATATTCTGTGTTCGGATGAGCGATGACAGCCTCCGCACGTCTCCCCTGAACACACACTCATGCACGGGATACGCGCTGTCAGTGTCGCCATGGTTCTGGTTCTGCTGCGAGCTGGAGCGGATGATCTTGTGGTTGCTGCCGCTGAAGATCTTGCTGCCTCGGTTGGCTTTGATCGGCCCGGTGGCCGCCGGTTCCTCGTCCGGCTCCAGCAGATCCAAACCCGCCTTGCGCTCTTTGCGCACCGAGCGGATCTTCTCTCCCGTCATATTTACACAGATGAGCGGTGGAAAACAGCAGCCCGCACAACATGAACACTGTCCGGTGACTCAACGGAGACGGACGGGAATGAAACACGCACCGGAGCGACGCATCTAACGGTAAACAAACGACACACACTCACACACCCTACGAGGAAGAGCCATCTGCCATCTTCCGCTCACACTCTCGCGAGAATCACAAACAGGGGACATTGAACACACGGGAGAGTCTCGCGAGAATGAGGGGACTCACCCTCATGCATCGAAACAATCCTCTACTCTCGCGAGAATGGCATGCAAGTTGAACAGAGATTGGCTAGTGTCGCGAGATCGAGTATTTCTGCCTGGTACATTCATTCGTTTGAGATACACAAACTGATTGAGATATTTTGGATCTAACAAGCTAAAGAGAAGCGAAGATTTTTGTTGTCATTTTATAAATGGCGCCACGCAATGAAACGTTTAGAGTAGAAGAGGCCCAGACATGCGCACTGACACTGCTGACACCTGCTGGAGAGTGAGTTAACTTCATTTCAAAGGCGCTTCTGGTAAAATCTGACTTTGATTTAAAGGCCCACTGAAGTGCCTTGGAACGCGCAGCTTTATTCACTTGACGTAATTTTCAATGAAACAGGATGACAGGGCGCGATATATCTAGAAGCACCTCCCCTTTTTTTCAAAATAGCCAATGGCGTTTCGCCTAGATCACAGCTCGGACAGAGCTTGTAAAACCCAATTTTCCTCATAATCTCTAACCATTTCTCCTCCATATTGCTTTAAAATATAGAATTGTTTGTAGAATTTCATTTATAACACACCTTTCTCATGACAAAAGCGCTACAACACAAAATAAACTGCAATTAACATGCAATTAACAAAAAATACAATAACACAGCAAAACAACACTCAATAACAATAAGCAGATTTTAAAAGACGAGTCTTTGAAGACTTCTTAAAACAGTTCAGCATTGGGGAATTTCTTGTTACCATCAAATTTATTATTAGAATTATTATAATAGCACATTAATCTAAATAAGAGTTTACACATATTGGTCATGCAAATTAAACAACTTTATAATTGCAAATCTAACTCACAAAATGATTCAAAGCCAAATGAAAACCTCTCCTGGAAGAGAAACTTTTCCAGTTAAATATTTTGAATATTTTGTGTTATTGTAAATATTAGAGATGCACTAAATTTCTCAACTGATACCAATAGCTTTTATACCAATATTCAGAGTGATATCTGCGATAGTTTGGGGGTTCTGCCTTTTATACCTTCTTTTAAATTAATGATAATTTCATTACAATTAATAATTATTCATTATATTTTGAAAGAAATGCGAATAAAAACTTTATTCTCTCCATTTCATCAACTTGTTTCAGAATAACTGGTATCAGTTATAAACATAAACACATTACTCAAATTAATATAACACACATTAACTAAATTCTGAAGATTAAATGAATATTTCTTAACTTTCCGAATGTTATTAATTCATATAATTACTATTAATATTGAACATCAAACTGGTTTCTTAGCATTTTCTTTACACAAAGCACAAATTCAGTGCATTTTCCTGCCCTCTTTTGATTGACAGGATATATATCGGCCCTGACTACTGGCTGTTTTTAAACTATCAAAAACATTATATTTGCTAGAGATGCACCGATATATCAGCCAATAATCGGTATCGGCCTATAAAAGCAAATTTTCACACTATTGGCTATCGGCCGATACCGATTATTGGCCGATATATCGGTGCATCTCTAGTAAATATAATGTTTTTGATAGCATTTATGAGATTACAAAAATATGTGATAGGGTAATAAAAAAGTCACTGAGGTTAAAAAATAAATTCATGCGAATGTATGAGGTGACCTTTACCCCTTACTAAATAAACTGCACATTTACATCATAAACAGAAACATGTTTTGTGTTGTTTGTTTTTGTGGTCAATGTTGAAAGACCACAGAACAGATTAATTGAATTAAAACACTGAATTCATCAATTAGAATGCACAAATCACAGTCAACTTCATGTTTGCCTTCTATTTCAGCATTCCGTGTACCTTTCCTGAGGGAAGAGAGGTGCTTTGACACAATGACAGTGTGACCCGTGAGTGACCGCAGCAGCTCAGTGAGTTCAGATCATTCAGCAGCAGCAGCAACAACTCTGAAATCTCTCCTCGTCCATTAGACTCTCATTACATACAGAAATACTGAGGCTTTTTTCTCTGGAATCAAACGGATATCCGATGGAGGGTTGAAATCATTCATCTGATGATGAAATCTGCTAATAAGTAAGTATATTTGAGATGAAAATTAAATCTATTATGATATGCATTTGTTGTACAGAATGACAGTGGTCCAATAACATGATTAGGATGCAGTTTATATAAGTGTAAATTGTATTTCTGTCCAAGATTATCTTTGATAAACACTGTATAAAACATTTCATGCCACTTTTCCACTTGTTTCTCTATTATTTGCATGCCATTGTGAGTGTTGTAAGAGCCTGTGTTTATTTGTGTTTGTGTAACTGTGACCCTTTTCATTGTCTTGTGTTACTCCAGCATTCTCTGGCTGTTTTCACACCACAACTCACTTTACATGCTTAGAAACATTTACAGAAATGTAATATTTTTATTGATTTCAGTGTTGTCTGATGATCCCTCTAGAGCAGCTGTCACTTCAGCAGTATTAAAGTCTATGTTTGAAGGATGATTCACGCAAATGGACAAAGATTTAAAATAGCGGATTATTTTTCCCTCAGAATGTGCAGAATTATGCTTTGGGATGATGGATAATCAACATAGAAGAACTGTTAATGTGAGTAAACGAGCACGTTTAAAAAAATAAATAAATAAATAAAATAAAAAATACTTAGAAATGTGTGTGAATGAGCTAAACAGCATTGTGGAAAATAATGTGTTTACTATACACGATTTTCATAAACCAAGAAAGCGTATAAAATAATAAATAATCGACAGACAAGCTAAAATACAACAGAATTACCCATGGTGCACTGTTTTGTGCACTAATGTTCGAACTATTTAACTAACATGACACAATTAAAACGAAAATTCTGTCATTTATTACTCACCCTCATGTCGTTCCAAACCCGTAAGACTTTCGTTCATCTTCGGAACACAAATTAAGATTTCTGTCCTTCCATAGCCTTCGCAACTTCCACTTTCAATGTATTTTAGACATCATTAAAGTAACCCATTAAAGTAATCCATTCCAGTAGTTTAACCTCAGTTTTATGAAGCGACATGGGTGCTTCGTTTGTGTAAAAAGCATAATTTATCACTTTATTTACAAAGTATTAATTTCCAACGCATCTTCACGCGAGCATCACAACGTATGCGTGTTGAGCAGCCGTTATTTCGTGAACGCGCGATTTAGATTAACAACGGTTTTCCTATAGACGAATATTTGCCCGTTCACACAAAGGACGATAACTATAATGAAAACGATAAATAGTTCTAAAAATCGTTATACATACAAAAGAATAGCAGAGTTCACACCACAACTAAAACTATAAATGCACAGAGAAACAATATTGTTGGAATCACTTTCGGATGTTTTTTTCAGCTAATGAACGATAAAAACATTGACAGCCAATCAGAGTCCATCCTGCTTTAAAGAGCGCGAGCATTTAAAGTGACAGACGACAAAACTGCAGCGCACTTATAATAATAAACGGAACGATATCTTCCGCTGGTGTGGACGCTAATATAGTTATCGTTCTTGGTGTGAACGAGCCTAGGGAGAAGGATCACAAAATGATGTGGATTTTATGTGGAAGCTTCTTGGAAAAATTTAAAACCTGCAAATGGAAAACATCATTAATCAAATGTAGGTCTGTTACTGTTAAAGAAACAGCACGCATAAAATACAAATAGTAGAATTCTTCATTGCTGAAAGTGAACTTCTATGTCATTTTATACTGTCCTTTGACTGTCAGTTTCTCTGATTGCTTCAGATGGCCTCCAGCGAACCTCATACTTATCAATCTAATGAGGAACCCCAGCCTGGTGACCTCATCGAGATCTTCAGACCAGCCTATCAGCACTGGGCTCTTTACCTGGGAGATGGATACATCATCAACCTCACTCCTGTCGGTCAGTGTCATGTCTCAAAAATAGCTCAAAGCTACACTCTCAAAAAATATTTAGGCCTAAATTTAAGATTTATGTATCTGAATTGCATATAAAATCTCAGTTCATTTGGATTAAACAGTTTAAAACAACATTACATTTGTTCATAATGCATTAGCCAATGGCAAATGGACCTTACTGGAAAGTGTTACCAACAGCTTATATTTATATTCATTTAAAATATAACTTTATATATATTATCTTAATTGTTTAGATTTTTATATAATGCACATTAAGCTACTTTTTGATCCACCAGCTGAATGAAAATGCAATTTCACTCTCTGACAGTAGGTGGCACTTACGGAACAGCAGAAATACAGCGGTTACCCCCTGTATACAGCGCAGATGCACATAAATTAACTAATAAACTTAATATGATGCATATTTGTCAGTCATGCATAAATGAAATAGGTCATTATAATGGCATAGTTTATTATTAACTATTTGCATCTATTTGATTTTATGTAAATAATCAAATTTTCAAAATGCATTTACTGAAATTGCTTTAAATCAGCATAAATTTGTTAATCAGTTCACTCTAAAAATGCTGGGTTAAAAACAACCCACGTTGGGTTGAAAATGGACAATCCCAGCGATTGGGTTGTTTTAACCCTGCAAATGAGTTGTTTTAACCCAGCTAATTAGTTGTTTAACCCAGCGATTGGGTTGTTTTAACCCTGCGAATGAATTGTTTTAACCCAGTGAGTGAGTTGTTTTAACCCAGAGATTTGGTTTTAACCCCAGAAATTGTTTAAAAATTACTGTATTTCTTGCTTAAAATGAACCCATAGTCTGTTGGAAATGAACATTTATTAATATGTTTAAAAATTGAACATTTATTAATAAGTTTAATGAATAATAATTAAACAATAAACATTTATTAAATTGCTTATTAATAAATGTTTATTGTTTAATTATTATTGTTGCTTCTAGTAATTATGTATCTGATTTTTAATTTCCAGCCTATTTTGGGTTAATTTTAATCCAGCCAAAAAGACATTTTTAAACAATAGTTGGGTTAAATAAAACTGCCCAGCAGGTTGGGCAAACATTTAACCCGACCACTGGGTTAAAACAAACTAACTCGGGTTGTTTTTAACCCAGTTACAAAATATGCAAACATGGCTAGCTGTGGAACAAGCGATATTCTGCTTACTGTGTATTTAAAACACATTCAGTTTATTACTGCTATTACAGAAATCTGAGCTGTTTCATTTATGTATGACTTACAAATATGCATCATGTTAAGTTTATTTATGTTAAAACTGTGTCTAAATGCATGAAATTTTTTATGCAATTCAAATATATAATCATTTGAGTTCAGACATCTTTAAATGTGTTTTCCTCCCGTCAGATGAGGGTCAAGCAGCCGCCATGTCCAGCGTGAAGTCTGTGTTCAGCCGGAAGGCCGTGGTGCGCATGCAGCTCTTAAAGGAGGTTGTGGGGGCAGATTCATTCAGGATCAACAATAAATATGATGATAATCACACGCCCCTGCCCGTCTCTGAGATCATTCAGCGGGCTCAGCTCCTCATTGGACAGGAGGTGTCATATGACCTGCTGGGCAGCAACTGTGAACACTTTGTCACTCTTCTTCGCTATGGGGAGGGAGTGTCTGAACAGGTTTCTCATTCTTTACCTCTGTGCACTAACCAAAAATACCACATTATTACCATGTTTCAGGAATTTGGTATTCAATCAGCACTATGCAAATAGTAGCATCTGATATGGTATTTTGGTATGTTTCAAATCTAGTGAAGATGCATTTTGAGGCATCATGGGCGCTCTGACCAAAAATGCTGTCTAGTTAGACAAGTACCATGTAAATACCTTGATAGATGAATATGGTAATTAGTCAGAAGCACATCACTGTACTTTTTTTCTGTAAGATCATCCATACTGATGTATTGACATTCTGTCTGCGTTCGCAGGCGTCACGGGCGATAGGTGCCATCAGTTTGGTGACTGCTGCAGCAAGTGCTTTCTCAGTGCTGGGACTCATCAACACACGCTCCAGAAACAGACCGTTCTAGATCTGCTGAAGCTCAGACCACATGAGACATTATATACATGGAGTGATCTGAATTATTATATCTGCTGACCTTTTCATTTGAATGGAAAGACTGTAGGCCATCTGACAAAACAGCTGTCAAAAGTTAAATGTCCTTGATATACTCAGCTTTTTAGGTTGAAAACAAGTTGTGTGACAATGCAATGAACCTTTGCTGTGACAACTTGATATGGTATTCATAGAAATGAAATAAAAATTGTAATAAACTAGGATTTTGTCCGGATAAAAGAGTTTATTGCATTCTTGAATGTTCAAAAACACCTAATTTTCCTCATATTCTCCATTGTTGCAGCTCCTCTCTTTTCCCAGTCTGTCAGTAACGATCTGTTTAGTTCCTGTCTCTATGAAGCTCCTCCTTCTGATTGGTAGGCTGGACCAGTGTGTTGTGATTGGTCAAGTGCTTTGAGTGTGTTTGGGAAACTTCCTGCCCCTTACTATAACTGCCAGTTTCGACACAAAAATATTAAATGTAAAAAAAAAAACAAACAACCCACAACATATATTGGAAAGAAATGTTTTAATTACATATATCAAATGTACAAAAAGTTGAAAATCTGGGCAGCCACATGGTAACGGAGCTGCTGATTGGTCGGCTCAGGTGTTCTGTGCGGCCTGCTGCATGATGACAGAACAGAGACTCAATAACTGCAGATACTCGTCTGCGCCATCTGACAGACACTTATCCACCTCCTGAAAGACACAGATCAGAACATTTGATCTCAACAAAACCAACACATTTTTATGAACAGTGAAGGTTCACTTACGGCCATCTTCTCTGCAATGACAGACTTCTGTTTATCGCTCAGCTTCTCTTCAATGATGACGTCATGTAACTGGTTGAGAACATTGTTTGCAGCGTATCCCTGATCGATCAGATCCTGCACAAATCAAGACGAGCTTAATGGTTTAGAGCAGCTGAGACGCAGAAAACTGATGCTGAAAACATTCACACGTGGCAAAAAAAAAATGATGTTTTTCCTCAGTATTTGTGTCTTCTTTTCCCAGTACAAATATCTTAACATTCTTAAATCAAGATTCATTTACTTAGGAAGCAAAATGTCTCACCTTCACAGCAAGCTCCAGCTTTTCAAAAGCACCTCTGTAACATGTCTGGAGGAGCGATTCAATCACTTTGGGTGGAACCACCTTGAAAAGAAAGTATAGTTTTGAGATGGTTTATTCAAAATCTGAGTCTCAATCAGGTACGTTCACTCACCCCGGCGATCTCGATGATGATTTGTTCAGTAATTTCCCGCTCAGCGTTGAGTCTCGCAGCGCTCTGGAGATACGTGATGGCTTTCCTGAGATCTCCTTCCGACACCTTCACCAGAGCCTCGATTCCCTTCAACACACACAAAACATTTCACACATGCATTCGCTAAAATATTTACTCGATAAAAGAGAGTGTGCTTTAAAGTCGGCATGAAATTTCTTCTCTATTGTGACGTATATCTGAGTGAATGGCTTCTGGAAGAACAAATGTAAGACGGGGCTTGATTTCGTCCGTGGGGAATTGATTGGGGATCTATAGGGTTTTTAAAATTTAAGGCATTTTAAGACTTGCACAAATAAAATTAATACATAGGTTGGGTTAAGCAACATCTAGGGTAACACGCAACCATTGAATGACAATTTAAACAACTTTACAGATCAAACAAAACAGATTTTGACAAAAAAGTTTTAGCAAATGCTAAACCTCACATTTCAGCTTTTAAACCTTTTTAAAGAAAAGGGATACATCAAATGCTTATATTTATATTGATTTAAAATATCATTTTATATCTCTTATCTTAAATGTTTAGATTTTTATAATGCACATTAAGCTTCTTTTTTGATCCACCAGCTGAATGAAAATGCAATTTCACCCTCTGACAGTAGCAGAAATATAGTGGTTACCCCCTGCATACAGCAGAGATACACTTTTTCTTTCTTTCTTTTTTTAAAGCCATGCCAGCTTCTATGGCTATATTCATGGCGAGAGAGAGGTTTAGTTTAAAAAAAAAAAAAAAAAAAAAAAAAAACCTAAATAAGATGTTTAAGATTAACTTTTCCTAAAAACCTTAAAACTAAATTTGGATTTACTTGGTTAAAAACCTCTTCAAAAGAATCAACAGAATAAAATAATTTTCTTAAAAGGGTAGAAGTGTTACAGTCCAGTAAAATATGTTTAATGGACAGTGGATTCAGGCAAGATGGACCAGATGCACTCTTTAGAAATGTCTTGTAAGTACGATATAAACATCATAAGGTAAACATTGTTCATCAACAGTAGATCGCTTGACATAAATGTGGGCTTTTCGGTGATTGCGAACTGCTCTGAAAGCATGAGCCTGGAGAACCTGCCACAGTGCTGCGTATTTATTTTCAAACATGCAGCACTCACATTTAACTAAATCATAGTCTTTTGAGGTTTAATAATCACATTAAGTCATATCACGATTCCTGTTTTTACTTTATTGGAATCAATAAGCAGAATCGGAATCATTAAAATGCAAACGATACCCAACCCTACTGGTGAATAATTAACATTTCATGGTTGGTTTGTCAAACATACCAGTACTACAGTACATTTTTGTAGTACTGTGTTTATTTATTTACAGCCGAATCGTTGTCATTTAGGAATAAGATCGTGATCTTTTAACGATTAATTGTGTAATCGTACACTGCAGTTTATGGATTGACAACTGTATTTAAATGTGTGATTGAATCAGAAACTGCGATGACTGACAGTGATAACCAACCCTATTTCATGGATAATAAAAACAAGACTGCTCCATTTACATCTTTGCTATACTTGAGGTTCTCCTTTCCACAGATCTCCAGCAGACGCTCCTGCTGAATGTCATTGGCCAGCGGTTTGAAGCGGAACTTGGAGCATCTGGAGGTCAAAGGCTCAATAATCCTGAAGAAACAAGCATGAGTTAAGAGTCGGTGCTGTAGAAGTGGCTCATGGTGTGTTTGTGCGTTCACACTGACCGGCTGACGTAGTTGCAGATGAGACAGAATCGAGTGGTTCGAGACTCTTTCTCCATCGTGCGTCTGAGCGCCGCCTGAGCGGCGTTGGTCATGGAATCCGCCTCGTCCAGGATGATGATCTTAAATGGCGGACAAGGCTTCCCACTGGGATTCAGAGAGGAAAGCTTGCATTCAGAAAAACACGATCAGTGGGAAATCATCGCGTGTAGTTGCGGCGTAACTCACTCTGTTCGCGAGCCGGCCACCGTCAGCTGGGCAAAGTTCTTCACCTTCTCACGGACCACCTGAATTCCTCGTTCATCAGATGCGTTGAGCTCCAGAACTCTCTGTCGGTACAGCTCAGGTCTGCACACACAACAACAGCAGCATATGAGCAGACGTGTGTCTGAATCTGCATCATCACGTCTGCATGAACACAGGTACAGTTCTTACCCATAAAGCTCTCTGGCGGCCGCAAGGATGGTGGACGTCTTTCCTGTTCCAGGAGGTCCATAGAACAGCAGGTTGGGCAGCTGTAAGAACAGCACATCATTATTATACTGTCATAGGATTCATTCTATTTTTAATTACTTCTTATGTTTTTCGTTTTTATTTCGTTTTAAAGTTTTGGTAATTTTGTTGAATTTTTCTTTAATGTCTTTGTTTTTATTCATTTTTATTTCAGTTTTAGTAATTTTAGTCCTTTGAAATTTTGCCTTGGCATCTAATAACGCTAGCAAACATGCTAATTCATGTTAGCAACATGCTAATCATGCTAACAACGCATTTAATAAATAGTAACAACGTTAAAACATGCTAATCATGTTAACAATGTGTTAAATCATGTTATCAACATGTTAAAACATGTTAATTAATGTTACTAACATGCTAAATTGTGATAACATGCTAATTCATACTAGCAATGTGCTAAATCATGCTAACATGTTAATTCATGCTAACAACATCCTAAATAATGCTAACAGCATGTTAAAACATGCTAACAACATGTTAATTATTGATAACAACATGTTAGTAACTTGCTAAAACACTATCAATGTATTAAATTGTGTTAGCAACATGCTAATTCATGCTAGGAACATGCTAATCAAGCTAACATTGTTAAAGCTAACATGTCAAAACATGCTAACAACATACTAAACCATGTTAACAACATATTAAGCCATGCTAGCAACATACTAAACCATGCTAGCAACATGTTAAATCATGTAAGGAACACGTTACATCATACTAACAATGTGTTAAACCATGCTAACAACATGCTAATTCATGCTACCAACGTGCTTAATCATGTTAAAACAAGCTAGCAACCTGCTAAATCACGTTGAGCCTGCATTGTGACTCAAACTAAACCACTGTTACTCAAATAGCGGACCGCGGTCTGCATCTGGACCGCGAGACAGAATGGTAGCACCATTTTACTGTTTCTAGTTGAAGTGAGCAGCGCTTCAAAACAGCGATGCGGATCACACCACAAGGACTCTGAGGATTGTTTGGGGTAATGATATTTCAGCGCTATATCCTTATAGTTTTATCTAAAGCTAAACGTGCTTCATTCAAGAATTCATGAATAAGCTGGTGTGTCCCAAAACAATGACAAAATTCGCATTTAGGAGATATAAGCATTCAAAACTTAGTCTCTCACTAAAATGGATCACGGATTTTCATGACATCACATCGCACTTCAGTTTCTCGTCAAATCTTCGGTTCAATCAAATGCTGTCTAGAATCTGAAGTCCCGCCCCCTCCTACACTATACAGGGACACTGAAGCCTCGGCTGAAATCAGTCATTTGTTCACATATTTACTAGTTTCTACATGGTGAGTGGCACATAGTGCACTATATAGAGAATAGGGAACGATTCAGACAGTGTAAATATGCTTTCCTTTGACGCGAATGAAGTCCGTTTTCGTGTTAGTGTCACATGAACCGCAGCAACGCGAGCACAGTCTGCTCCGGTTCAGAGACACGAGAGCACAGAGAGGATCATATCCGTAAGACGGCACAGACCATAAAAGGTATCGGACCTATTTGAATTCTACACAGAATGCTGTATATAAGCGATATAAAGGACATTATGAGGAAAAACGGTTTTAGAAGGAAACAGAGGTTTTACAGAGTCTAACGGCTCTGGTAAGCTGTAACAAACGAAATGCTATTGGCTATTTAAAAAAAGGGGCGGGGCTGTTCAATATATCAGCCTGTCTTCCTGTTTCAGTTGAAATTACTTCAACACATTGAATAATACTGCGCCTTCCAACACTCTTCGGTGGGCCTTTAAGTTATTTCAAACAAGGCTTTGTCAAGCCAACATCAAAGTTTGTTCACACTCATCTAGCTTCAATTAAAGTACTTTTTTTTTAATATGTATTTTTAATTTACGGTAATAGCACTGGAACAGAGAGGAAAGAGTGTGACTCTTTTGGGATTAAGCTACTGACTCAGTGTGAAACTTTTCTGACCTCAATAAATGACATGACGTGTTCACTAATTTAATCACAAATGTTCTTGTGAGTTCTGATGATTCAGATTTCACAAACAGATCAGTGTAGTGAAGGAGAATCACGCACATCAGCGCCCTCTAGAGATTTCTTCAGTACTGCAACCACCTCCTCCTGAAAGGCCACTTCATCCACACACTTTGGTCTGCTGAAGAGATCAAAAACACGCACAGATGAAATCTGAGGTAAATTATGAACACACTTTGGAGCAAAAATGCATGATTCACTTTGTTTTTTAACATAAACAAACGAACTTTCACTGATATGATAAATAAATAACTCTCAGATGACATGAATATGGTGCATATATGATGAAGTCTCACTATTTCTCCACCCAGGGCACTGCTCTCTGCTTCTTCTCTCCACCTGATGATGATGATGATGATGATGGTTTCTGAGCTTTAACACTCTGTGAAGAAGTTCCTTTCAAAAACGCCTGCATATCTCCTCCTATAAACAACAGAACAGAACATGAACAGAGAAAACTGAGCTGTTCTTTTGATTATGATCATCTAGACTTCATCAGATTTCATAATTTATCTCCATTTATTGTCGCTGTTTCCACCTGCAAAAGCAAAACTAGCGTGATAAACGCTCTCACCTAAAGCTGACACGACCGATGGAAGAGAATAAGGCAGAATATATCTCTTTATTGTAGAATAAATGTGAATGAAACGCTTCGCAGGTTTGTTGATACTCCGTCAGATTCCCGCCAGACGCGCAGATGTCGTCCGCGCGTGTACGTCACTGGCGCGCGCCGCTGCTGCTCATCATCACGTGATCATATTCACGCTTAAGGTTTTGCTTTTTTTTTTTTTTTTTTGTAAATAATAATATTAATGTCGTTAGTAATATTGTCACACAGCCAAGAATATGTATTTCAAATAATTCGATGGTTTCTCAGGAAAGATGGTAAACATAATCATTATTATGGAAGTGCAGCAACAGTAAACCCTCCTTAATTTATTTTTTAAAAGACGTAAAATGTTTATCATCAATAAAAAATGATGAAAAAAGCCAGAGATTAAACACATTTATTAATAAAAGATTGTTTTTGAAAACAAAATCAAGCTTTTATCCAAACAATTTCTCAAAATCGTAAAGCTGTCAAACTGAGCACGCACTTTTTGTTTTCTAATGTAATAAAATATTATACGTATTATATTTGTAAGAAAAAAAAATGTTATTGTGTTACTGTGCTTCTGTTTTCCTGGTGACGGGAGTGATCTACGATCTGCGTCACTGCGCTCCGTTAGTTCTGTCTGCGCCGCCGTGCGTCATGGCGTCATCACACTCTAAAAACCCAGAGATGAAGCACGTTTACTAACTAAAAATCAGTATTATTTTTGAAAACAACATCAAGCTGTATATCCAAACGATTTCTATTTCTCAAAATTGTAGAGATGTAAATAAAGTGAGCGTGTACTTTTTGTTTTTTATGTATATTTCGTATTTTATATTATTATACTTATTAAATATGATATATTGTTATTATTTATTATTTTATACTTATTATATTCCACATTCCCTCTGACGGGAGTGATCTGCGATCTGCGTAACGGCGCTCCGTTAGTCTTGTCTGCGCTGTCGTACGTCATTGCGTCATCACACGCTCAGTGTTTTTGCTTCGTCTCTTTCAAACCGCGGAGAGACTCTTTCTTTTCTACCTTCAGTTTTTCCTCTCGGTTTGGACTTTAGCGCTTCATCGGATGCTCGTGTGTTTGACGTTGTGCTTGTGGAGCGAGGGACGCGGAACGCGCCGAGAGCAGAGAGTTTTTGGAGGCGTTTTATTGCGCATGTTCATGAACCGCCCGAATGAACGCGGATCAATAAAACACTGAGATCTGTTCAAAACACGCGCATCAGCATCAAAACAGCGAGGGACCTGAAAACAGATGCTTTCTGTGACTGGAGTAACTGATCAGACTGATCGATACTTCATCAATATCTGATCGATAACAGAGGAGCCCGGAGGAGATGCGCGCGCACTGATACACACATCTGATCGATATCTGATCGATAACACATGCTGCAGCGCGCCTGACGGACTGTCTGGAGGATGCAATGTTCACATTAGGCAGGTGTGCTCTTCTTCCTCCTCCTCCTCCTCTGGCTGGATGCTTTGAGCCGGTGTGTGAGATCAGGTGGATGTGAGACACACACACACACACACACACACACACACACACATACACACACACAGTCATGCAGGCTGCGCCCTTCCAGTATGATTTCTACAGTGAGGAGAACGCGCCCAAATGGAGAGGACTGCTGGTGCCGTCACTCAACAAGGTGAGACAGCTGTCACACTACATGTACATTTATGCATATGTCAGATGCTTTTATCCAAAGTCACTTCATTGAAATAAAGATCTACATTGTATCTGGTAATGCATTCCTGGGAATCGAACCCATGACCCTGTCGTTGCCAGTGCCACGATTTACCTTTTGAGCTGCAGAAATGGCGATATGAGTTTATCATCGGCCGATACTGATACCAAACTTATATCTGAAGAGCAAGTGACCGATATAATGCATGGAAGCCCATTTCCGCCTCATAAGAAAATAAACATGCGTTGGTAAATCTTTATTATGACATAAAACCTTAAAATTAGGACGTACTAAGTCATATTTATAAGATTAAATGTCAATATTATGACCTAAAGAGTCAAAATAACTACATAAAGACATGATTATGATGCGATAGTAGGGATGCATGATATATTGGTCACCATATCGGTATCGGCCGATATATGTTCATTTTTAATGTCGGTATCGGCCCGATAAGAACTTTTGACCGATATATTAAAGCCGATAAATCATGTATTATTTCCTTCAGCTGAGACATTTAAGATGCACACTGTTCACCATGATGGTTTTGAATTGCTTGAAATATGATTGAAATCACTTCAGAAAGGAGAATACAGTGTAACGTACAGTAACGTTTGTCATATAGACTACATAATATTATAATGAGAACATTATAATCGTGTGTTTGGGACATGGCTTTTAATGGTGAAACTTTTGTTTTTGTAATCAGGCTCTCAGAAATTATAGAAAAATTTGGATTTAGATTTATCGGCCAATATATCGGTTATCGGCTTTCAAATATGAAGAATTATCGGTTATTAGTATCCGCCAAAATGTTCATATCGGTGCATCCCTATGCGATAGTCAAAATTGTGACATACCAAATCATATTTATGAGGTGAAAAGTCAACTTTTTAAGTCATCGTTTTGACGTAATGTCATAATTTCGACTTTTCATTTCATAATTATGACGTATGTCATAATTAGATTTTTTGTAAGTTTAAGTTTTCATTTAGTATGTCATGATTTCCATTTTTCACATAATTCTGACTCAATATGTTGTTTTATTTCTACTTTTCTACTTTTTATCTCTAATATCTACGTTTTAAGTCATATTTTCGACTTTACCTCGTAAATATGATTTGGTGTGTCATAATTTCGACTTTTCATTTCATAAATATGGCTTACTATGTCATAATTTGATTTTTGTAAGTTGAAATTTTCATTTAGTATGTCATAATTTCTATTTTTTATATAATTTTGACTTAATATGTTGTTTTTTTTCTACTTTTTATTTCTAATTTTCACGTTTTAAGTCATAATTTCGACTTCACCTCGTAAATATGATTTGGTATGTCATAATGTCGACTTTTCATCTCATAAATATGACTTAGTATGTCATAATTCGATTTTTGTAAGTCTTACTTTTATTTAGTATGTCATGATTTCCATTTTTCATATAATTCTGACTCAATATGTTGTTTTATTTCTACTTTTTATCTCTAATTTCTGTTTTAAGTCATAATTTTGACTTTTCACCGCATAAATATGACTTAGTATGTCATAATTCAATTTTTATAAGTCTAAGTTTTCATTTATGTCATAATTTCGATATTTCATATAATTCTGACTTAATATGCTGTTGTTCTTTTCTACTTTTTATTTCTAATTTTTACGTTTTAAGTCATAATTTCGACTTTTATCTTGTGAATATGACTTAGTATGTCATAATTTGATTTTTGTAAGTCTTAAATTTTTATTTAGTATGTCATAATTTCGATTTTTCATATAATTCTGACCTATGTTGTTTTATTTCTACTTTTCTACTTTTTATTTCTAATTTCTACTTTTAAAGTCATAATTTGCACTTTTCATCTCATGACTTTCAATGTTTTATGTCATAATTATGACTTAGTATATAATAATTTCTACTTTTCATCTCATAATTCTGACTCATTGATTTTTTTTTTTTTTTTAATGTAATAATTATGATTTTCAAAAGCATGATTTTATTATGTGGCAGAAATGGGCTTCCATAGTAATGAGAGCAAATAAGATGCACACAAATGATGATATAAACAATCAAAATTTGCTATATAGCTTATATAATATATCTTCACTTGAGTGTACTGTATGTGAAGAAAGTTGGATATACTTGCATATCAACTTTATATATATATATATCTCGATATCACTGTGTGATAATATAAATGCAATTTGAGACGATATAAACAATCAAACAGTTGAGATTTGCTACATCGTGTATATCATGAGTGATCTGTATGTTTGCGTGTACTTATAGTTGTAGGTTGTTGGAGTTATTAATTCGATATGTGGATCGAGATATTAAGAATTATGAAACCTGCAAGGTTTTGTTCGAACAAGTCTAATTATTATGTGGTGATGTGCATGACTGAATACACAATATTTACTGAAAATGACCTAAAGAAATGTCTCATCAATGGATAATAAATCATTTCAATAGATTTGTAAATGGCACGATGATCTCAGATTGGCTGAACATCGGTCCGTCTCTAATGAACAGATCTCCACGAGGTCTGGTGTGTTCATGTTGATGGACGGTGAGAGTTTGATTGAGCTGCAGGTGTTCAGATTCACAGCTGCAGAACTGAGATCTCTGTCTTCATTAGAATAATCTCGATCAGAATCCGCCGTCTCTGCTGTGTGCCGATCCAAAATGGCAGCGTGCTGGATGCAGTTTCAGCGTCTGTGGAGGACGACACACTCACACTCACACAATTGTGCTTGGCAGCTTTCTTGCCGTTTCTTGCTGCTTTCTGTGACATTGAATCCATAGCAACAGCAAAACTCAAGAACTCACTCGTCCGTCTGTTCGCTCATGTCAGACGCTCCTTTGGTTTTCTCAACCACACTGAAACCTCGTAAAAGCTTACTGATATGATACACGCTATTCTTCTGGCAGGATCATATTGTTTATCAAAATATCTGGTGTTCACTGATGCGTTCAGGTCGCGCTCAGTCACCATTATATGTTTGGTCTGAAACACGACTGCCGCAGGACACCATCACGAGGAAATTTTGTCATTGCAGGACTGTGATGTGCAGAGAAACACAGGTGTAAATATAGATATATGTATCAGTACAATATGAGTCACATGACTAAACATCGTTTTAAGCCTCAGTTTCACACTACAGCGTGAACACAGTGTTTTCAAGCTCATCCACTTTGAACAACATTTTCAAAAAGCTCTTTTCGCAGGACAGAAACACTCTCCATGTGGACGGAAGGACAGAACGGAGAGAAAAAGATGAGTTTTCAAACCAGAATGTGTTATTGTGGACGAGTCTCTGAGATATTTCTATTCTATTTTTATTTTTGGCTGAAGTGTCCAAATAGTTTTTGGGATCATTGAATACGTTACCTATCTATCATCCATCCATCCATCCATCTATCCATCGTTCCATCTATCGTTCTATCATTCTATCTATTTGTCTGTCTATCCATCCATCCATCGTCTGTCTATCTATCTATCTATCTATCTATCGTTCATTCATTCTGTCATTCTATCATTCTATATATTGTTCCATCCATCCATCCATCCATCATTCTATCCATTGTTCTATTGTTCTATCATTCTATCTATCTTTCTATCTATCCGTCTATCCATCATCCATCCGTCCATCCATCCATCCATCCATCCATCCATCATTCTATCCATCGTTCTATCTGTCGTTCTATCATTCCTAATATTGTTCCATCTATCCATCCAGCTATCGTTCTGTCTATCGTTCCATCATTCTATCTATCCATTGTTCAATCTGTTGTTCTATCATTCTATGTATCGTTCTATCATTCTATCTATCTATCGTTCTATCTATCCGTCCGTCCATCCATCCATCATCCATCCACCCATCCATCGTTCTATCTATCATTCTATCTATCGTTCATCCATCATCCATCGTTCTATCCATTGTTCTATCATTCTGTCTTTCTATTGTTCTATCCATCCATCATTCTATCTATCATTCTATTGTTCTACCTATCGTTCTGTCATTCTATCCATCCATCCATCGTTCTATCTATCTATCGTTCTATCCATCCATCCATCCATCCATCATTCTATCCATTGTTCTATCATTCTTTCTATCGTTCTATCCATCCATCCATCGTTCTATCTTTCTATCACTCTATCATTCTATCTATTGTTCTGTCCATCCATCGTTCTATCATTGTTCTATCATTCTTTCTATTGTTCTATCATCCATCATTCTATCTATCGTTCTATTGTTCTACCTATTGTTCTGTCATTCCATCCATCCATCTGTCGTTCTATCCATCCATCCATCCATCGTTCTATCTTTCTATCACTCTATCATTCTATCTATCTATCTATCGTTCTGTCATCCATCCATCCATCCATCCATCCATCCATCATCCTATCCATTGTTCTATCATTCTGTCTTTCTATTGTTCTATCATCCATCATTCTATTGTTCCATCCATCCATCCATCCATTGTTCTATCGTTCTATCCATCCATCCATCCATCATTCTATCATTGTTCTATCATTCTGTCTTAATATCGTTCTATCCATCCATCATTCTCTCTATCGTTCTGTTGTTCTACCTATTGTTCTGTCAGACCGATGGATGGATGGATGGATGGAATATCTGTCCATCGTTCCATCCATCCTTCTATCATTCTGTCCATCCATCCATCCATCCATCCATCGTTCTGTTTCTCCAGCGTCGTGTCCTGTCGGTCTGAGCTGGAGTTTGTTGTTGTTTGACAGTCTGATGGTTCTCCTCACGAGGGAGGAGCGCGGCTCTCTCTCAGCAGAGTTCAGTGGAGACGCCACGGCTCATGGTGCGATTCTAAGGAAACACATCACAGGCCAGCAGAGACTCATTTGTGCAATAACAGCTCTGATCAAAGCCAGAAAGGCCCTTCTGTAGCTTCCTTTTTCTGAAGGTTTGTAGTGTTTGTCTTTCGTAAACGCTGCAGGACTTACAGTACTCTGTGTCAGAGGTTTGATTTCTTCACCATGAGCGCTTCAACACACTACTGACTAACTCAACCAGGCCCCGCCCCTTTATTTTGCATATGAATTATTTAAATGAGGAATATTGTGACGTGTTCATTCCCGGAAGAAAACTCAGGGAGTTCAGAAACACTGACACTGATATAGAGCTTTTTCATGCTTAAAAAGCAACATTAAACACTAAAGAAAGATGACCATTGGAAACTAGCATATTATGACCCCTTTAAGTGGCTGCATGAATTGTAAATGAGAACAGGCCGAGTGTGTGTTGCTGTTTTTCACAGACTGTTCTCTCACACACACACTGTCAGCATACTGTACTGTACATTCCCACTAAATACCAGCACGCCATAGTGCCGCCACAGGAATGCTGGGAATGAAGCGTCAGGCATGTGATCCAAGTGCAGAGCAGCAGACGCGTCTGAAACGCATGGGAACAGAAAGCAAAAGGAAAACGTCCACCCTGAACTCTCTGTCTGTCAACATGTCTGTGGTTTCAGACATGTTATCAGCAGCTCGGCACTTTTCTTAATCAGATTGGTTGGTTGTGTATCTTCACTAGTTGTGGCATGTAAACTGAGGTTAATAGTTAGTCTCTACAGGTCTAGATCATCACTGGATTGACCATCGACCAATCAGAAGACAGAACCAGAGCCATGTGCCCTTTATAATGTTCTGATGTCTTCAGAGGATTTGATTTAATTTTTCAAAATAACCAGTGTCAGTCAGTTATCAGCCAAACCCCTGTGAGCTAAAATATTGACTTGAATCCTAAAGTTAATATTTCAGTGATTTAGCGACAGTGATTGTTCACAGTTCTCTGATGTTGGTTAGTGCTCACATGACACGCAGGTCAACAAATAAAATATTTCATCTTTTTTAGTAGGTGCTTTATTTTGATGATTTTTATTTTAAAATAATGTACTCGTTTTAATTTTACTTATTGACTTTAGTAGGTATTTTTGATAGCTTTTATTTTAATTTATTTATTAATAATTTACCATTTTTATTATTTAATTGATTTAATAAAATTAATTAATTTTATTTAAAAATAATGTAATTAATTAAATTTTTTATTTAATTACATTTTAATGTTTTATTTTTAAAATGCGTTTTAATTTTTACTTTTTTATGATTTAATTAGTAAGTTTTATTTTGATAGTTCTTAAATAAATTTAAATTTAAATTTTACATTTGTGTGATTTCATTAGTTTTATTTTATAAAATTTACTTATTTTAATTCGACATTTATGATTTATTTTTTATTAAGTTTTATTTAGTTTGTTCTTATTCTAAAATGATGTATTTATATACATTTGTATGATTTATTTTTAAGATTTATTTTGCTTTGTTTTTATTTTAATTTATTAATAATGTAAAATTTTTATGATTTAATTAATTTTAGTCAGTTTTATTTTAATTTTAATGGTTCTTATTTTAAAATAATAATATAATTAATTAAATCTTAATTTTTTATGTTTTATTTTGATTGTTTTAGTTTTAAAATACGTTTTAGTTTTACTTTTATTAGCCTATTAAGTTTTATTTTGATAGTTCTTAAATATATGTATATTTAAATTTTACATTTACATTTGATTTAATTATTAGTAAGGTTTATTTTGATTTGTTTTATTTAAAAAATATTTACTTATTTTAATTTGACACTTATGATTTCATTTTTTTAGTAAGTTTTATTTTGTTTGTTGTTTCAAAATTTTATATATATATATATTTATTTTTATATATATATATATATATATATATATATATAAAAATATAAATGTGTGTGTGTTTGATTTAATTATTAGTAAGTTTTATTTGATTTGTTTTATTGTAAAATGATCTACTTATTTTAATTTGACATTTTTATGATTTATTTTTTTAGTAAGTTTTATTTTGTTCTCATTTTAAAATTTATTTTTATGGTTTATTTTGCTTTTATTTTAAAATTATTTTAAATATTTGACTTAAGTAACTTTTAATAAGTGTTTCATTTTAAAGTTATTTATTTTAATTGTACATTTTTATGTAGTTAATTGTTATATTTTCATCAGCTCATGAAGCTCAGTTTGATCAGGACGAATCAGAGTTGGATTGTGTTCAGTCATCATTAGTTTTATTGGTTTAGCTGTGGCGGATGTTTCTTGCCCCAGTAACCCGACCGTGTTTGTACACGAGCGTCTGACGTCGTCACTGCAGCGGCTGGATTCTGTACTGCGGTACAGCAGGGTAAAGTGTGTTAGCGTGTGTGAACGCAGGCCTGTACTAGCTGCGGTTTCTGAGTAAAATTCCTCTCATAACTGTGGAGAAGAAGAGCGTTCTGTATCGCTACTGAACATGCAGTCGCTCCACTGCGATGTCGTGAGGAGCGCTGCTGATTCTGCATTTCTCTGCTCCTCTGACTGATGCTTGTTGTGGTTTTAGATTGATTGACAGCTGCCCATCACTGCTGGGGTTTAGTTAGCGTCGGTAGTTTGTGTTGAGGATTTCCCTGAGCTCTCACACAGAAACCCACTGACACACTGAGACTTCACATGAGGAACTGAGTTTGTGTGTGTCGTGTTTGAACGATGTCTCAACAGGAAGACGTCCTCAGGCAGACTTCACTATAATACCCACAATCCCTCAGATGCTGTACGTCTCTGGCTGTATTAGGCTGCGCTTTTAAAAATATCTCATTGTGGGAGCTGAAGGATCTCTCTCACAGATTTAGGTGTGAGGAAGAATAAAGACTGAGATCACTACTGTAGACATCAGTGTTTATATCTGAACTATAAACTTTTATTCCGGTATTCCAGTTTAGATGTTGCTCAAATGTTGATCAGATGTTGATCATGTCAATCAGATGTTCAAATGTTGATCAGATGTTGCTCAAATGTTGCTCAGATGTTGTTTAGATGTTGATCAGATGTTTAGATGTTGATCAGATGTTTAGATATTGATCAGATGTTGCTCAAATGTTGATCAGATGTTGTTTAGATGTTGATCAGATGTTGTTTAGATGTTGATCAGATGTTGTTTAGATATTGATCAGATGTTGATCATGTTGATCAGATGTTGATCATGTTGATCAGATGTTGAACAGATGTTGCTTAGATGTTGCTCAAATGTTGCTCAGATGTTGATCAAATGTTTTAGATGTTGATCAGATGTTGATCAGATGTTGCTTAAATGTTGATCAAATGTTGTTTAGATGTTGATCAGATGTTGATCAGATGTTGTTTAGATATTGATCAGATGTTGATCAGATGTTGTTTAGATATTGACCAGATGTTGATCAGATGTTGCTCAAATGTTGATCAGATGTTGCTCAAATGTTGTTTGATGTTGATCAGATGTTGCTCAAATGTTTAGATGTTGATCAGATGTTGCTCAAATGTTGATCGGATGTTGATCAGATGTTGTTCAGATGTTGCTTATGTTGCTCAGATGTTGATCAGATGTTGCTCAAATGTTGATCAGATGTTGCTCAAATGTTGCTCAGATGTTGCTCAGATGTTGCTCAGATGTTGATCAGATGTTGCTCAAATGTTGATCATGTTGCTCAGATGTTGATCAGATGTTGCTCAAATGTTGATCATGTTGCTCAGATGTTGATCAGATGTTGCTCAAATGTTGTTTGATGTTGATCAGATGTTGTTTAGATGTTGCTCAGATGTTGCTCAATTGTTGATCAGATGTTGCTTAAATGTTGATCAGATGTTGCTCAAATGTTGTTTAGATGTTGCTTAAATGTTGCTCAGATGTTGGTCAGATGTTGTTTAGATGTTGCTTAAATGTTGATCAGATGTTACTTAAATGTTGATCAGATGTTGATCAGATGTTGCTTAAATGTTGATCAGATGTTGCTCAAATGTTGTTTAGATGTTGCTTAAATGTTGCTCAGATGTTGGTCAGATGTTGTTTAGATGTTGCTTAAATGTTGATCAGATGTTACTTAAATGTTGATCAGATGTTGTTTAGATGTTGCTTAAATGTTGCTCAGATGTTGATCAGATGTTGTTTAGATGTTGCTTAAATGTTGATCAGATGTTACTTAAATGTTGATCAGATGTTGATCAGATGTTGTTTAGATGTTGCTTAAATGTTGCTCAGATGTTGGTCAGATGTTGTTTAGATGTTGCTTAAATGTTGATCAGATGTTACTTAAATGTTGATCAGATGTTGATCAGATGTTGTTTAGATGTTGTTTAGATGTTGTTTAGATGTTGCTTAAATGTTGATCAGATGTTGCTCAGATGTTGTTTAGATGTTGATCAGATGTTGATCAGATGTTGCTTAAATGTTGATCAGATGTTGATCAGATGTTGCTCAAATGTTGCTCAGATGTTGCTTAAATGTTGATTAGATGTTGCTCAGATGTTGATCACATGTTGATGTAATTATGTTGTTTGTGTGTTTCAGGTGCTGAATCAGGTGCACCCGAAGCTGTCGTCCCAGCAGGAGGCGCTGCAGTACATCGAGGGCCTGATCCTGGTGCTGCTCAACACGCTCTGTCAGGCACAGCCGCGCACCGTACAGGACGTGGAGGTGAACGGCATCACCATGAAAACCGCTGCCAACACATTAACCGCATTCCAGCACTAGTTTAGAGCTAAATGCACACGGTCAGGTTGATCATGTTCACCGGCTCCGTGTTTCACGACCTCACTGTCATACGCTACTGCAGCACATGAAAGATATTCAGTTCTATTAGTAGCATATTGATCTGTCAAAAACAGAATGAAAAAAAATATCACAAAGTAGCTTATAATGTACAAAATGTTGGGGATCGGCAAGTCATTTATTTGATCAAAAATACAGTAAAATTTGTGAATTATTACAATTTAAAATAGCTGTGAATATATATATATATATATATATATATATATATATATATATATATAGTAAACTGTAATTTATTCCTGTGATCAAAGCTGAATTTTCAGCATCATTACTCCAGAATGAAAACAAGTGCAAATAATTCCTTAAAATACGCTTTCATAAGGTGAAATATGAGCCGGACTCTTTGTGAAATTCACCCACATTGAGATCTGAATCCACAAAATATGCAAAACATATCGAGTTATGATGTAAGAGGTGCGTGTTGCTTCATGACACTGAGCATCATGGGACTCATCTTAGTGAATTATAATGTATATCTTAAACTGTGTGACTGGCTTTAATGTGTTTCTTATTTCTTCCTCCACGAGTGTTTCAGACGGCTTTATGATCTTCACTAACTCATGTTCACATGTTTGTTTTTGTGTGTTTGGTCGTTGCTCACAGACGGCGGCTGTGAGATGGACAGGTGCTTTAGTTTGTGGTTAAGACCTCAACCACAGAGCATGTTAAACCGCTCAGCTGGTTTCTCATGGTCGGGTCCCTCCGCTTGTTCTCTGGTTTTAGATTTCATCATCATCCTCAGCTTCACAGCCATCATCATCACTCTTCATCTCTCTCGCATTGTACTGTGTGAAAGAATCGTCCTTCATCCCTCAGTCCTTTATCCTGTGATGCCCCACATGTGAACTCTGTTTGCTTTCTATTTCTGCTGGTTTCGCCCGTCTCATACGTGATTGTTGCTCCTCAGGAGCGTGTGCAGAGGAGTTTCCCGCACCCGATCGAGAAATGGGCCATCGCAGACGCTCAGGCTGCTATAGAGAAGAGGAAGAGGAGGAACCCTTTAGCCCTGCCGGTGGATAAGATCCATCCTCTTCTGAAGGTAATGCATGTGTCTTTAAAAAATTCCCGCCCAAGGCGTATACTAAATAAAGGGGCGGGGCCTGGTTGAGTTAGTTAGTTGGTAAGGGACGGGACATTTCCCAAACACCAATCACAACACACTGCTCCAGCCGACCAATCAGAGCACATTGTGCTTTTCAGAAGGAGGGGCTTCCTAGAGACAGGAACTAAACAGAGCGTTACTGACAGACTGGGAAGAGAGGAGCTGCAACAATGGAGAATATGAGGAAAATAATGAATATTCAAGCAGAAAAACCTGTTCTAGTAGAGCCCAAAAATAACACCAAGATGTAAAGAGGAATAATAGTTCCTCTTTAAAGTCACGGTTATTGCAGAACAATTCAATACAGCCTTATCTCTGCTTGTTGCGGCTGGTTTGGACAGAAACTCATAGAATTAACATTGAAAAGATGTGATTTATTTCATAACTGTTTGTGATAAATTTACACTGTATCCCAATCTATGAAGACATGTATAGACGCTTCTGTCTCAGTCAGTCTTTTTGGACGTGAGTTTGAGACACTTTCAGTTCATGAGTGTGAATTATGAATTAAGATGGCCATGAAATACAGGATGTTGAATTTTTAATGACATAATTGAATTGAAATTCAACAGTCACACAAGAAAGCAGGAGAGCAGACATTGAAGCAAATTATTATATCAAAAAGACATTTAAACGTGTAAAGCCTGACATGAAATAATGGGCAGAAAAATCAATTTTTTTTGACTTGGAACAGTTTATTGAACCTTTTTTTTAATGTGTTTTTTGTATCATATTTGATACATCATTCTTTTATGGCTAATATAGTCTGATATAGTGAGAATATGAAGGAAAAAACAGCTCAATATTATATTTAGAGACCCAAACTGAGCAAAAATATGTAATTTGCTGCAGATACTTGGAACAGTTTATTGAACCTTTTTAGACAGAAGCAAAAAAAATGTTTGCGTATGTTTTCATATTTGGCTTTTATGGCTAAGATAGTCTGATATAGTGAGAATATGAGGGAAAAAACAGCTCAATTGAGCAAAAATATGCAATTTGATATTTATATGGACAAAAAGTATGATGAAATTCAGATGCTTGTAATGTAAATCAATAAGATCTTTATAACACTAAAGCAGATACTTACATAAAATTCATATAAATATCAATATCCTCCAATAATGTGTTTAAATGCTTAGTTTTATGATCAAAACTGTAGTTTTAAAACATAATGCAATGCAATACAATGATGATTGATATAATAAACCTTCATCAATGATCATATTTGATAATAAATGATGTCTGGATAATCAAGTTGAAATATTACTAACAATATCAAAGTTATTCTTGCCTTTACTTGATAAAAATCAGTGCAGATTTCACAGCAGAAAGACACGTGCTGAAGGAGGACGTTTGTACAATTATACTAAAAGACTTTTATTTGCTAAAACTATCAATCAGATCATTTAGATGCCTTAGAAATGTGTTAATTAGATATGATACAGTCGCCTTAAAGAGTTAATGAACCTCTGAGAAGTATAAACTTCAGCTAAAAGGCATTTATGACTATTGTAGATTTATAATTAATTATTCAGGACAGAAGCCCTGGATTATGACATCATATCCTGCTGCTCATATTTGTTGTGAGGTCTGAAATAATTTTATCATGTGTAGTTCAGTAGCTCTCCCAGCAGCACCGTTGACGTCCTGACGAGGGCGCTGCAGCTGCTGTGACTCAACACACTTCCTGTGAACATGAACCCAAAATCACTTCAGTCTGTAGTGTGTTTTACTGGCACTCTTGTGTTCATTAATGAACTGATCATGTGATCATCACACTGATCTCTCCTGCAGGAGGTACTGGGGTACAAAATTGACCATCAGGTGTCTGTGTACATCGTGGCGGTGCTGGAGTACATCTCTGCGGATATACTGAAGCTGGCGGGAAATTACGTACGAAACATTCGCCATTATGAGATCTCGCAGCAGGACATCACAGTGGCCATGTGTGCTGATAAGGTATGACATCACTGAACATGAAGCAGAGCAACATCTCACTGCGTGATAGAGTCCATAATGCAGTTAGAATGACCAAGATATCAGGGCAAAAATGCCACTTTATTAGTTTTTGTCACATATTTATATCATGATATAGTTGAGCAATATCACACGAGTGCTGTTTTTGTCCCGAATAGCTCGAGTGCAAATGTGATATTGAATTTATACAACAGTTCAATAAATAAGAAGTCAATATTTTTATATTTTAGACACAATATTGTCTGTTTTTGCCAATGAAAATATTACCTATAAAGCTAGAACAGAACTGTTGTGAGTAACACACATCGGTGATTCGTTTCTAAATGAACCTGTACTTTGAGCGAATCAATCAGGTGAATCAATCTGGTGTTTTAGTTTCTTATATAGAGTTTAATTTCATTAAAAATTATTTCATACTTCCATATTAATAAAAAAAACCCATTAAAGGTGTAGTTCACCCAAAAATCTCTTTCTAAAGCTACTTTTTGTAATGTCTATTTGATGCTTTTCTCGTTTAACGCAATAATGACTTTATCTTTTGGGAGTAATTTCTCAGCCAAATTTGATGTGCGATTAATTTGCGATTAATTAGATTAATTAATCACCACATCTTGTAATTAAGTAGATTAATAATAGTTAATTAGATAATAATATATATATATATATATATATATATATATATATATATATATATATATATATATATATATATATATATATATATACACACACACACACACCAGGGGAGTTTCCTCCGAATAATAATTTATAAGAAATTAAAATAATTATTTAATTGAATGATTTAATGTAAAATAATAATAATTTAAATAATTAATTTATTTGTGTAATAATTTATAAGAAATTAAAATAATTATTTAATTTAATCTTAATAATAATAATTTAAATTTTATTTGTATAATAATTTATAGGAAATTTATTTTATTTTATTTAAATTAATAATAATAATAATAATAATTAAATTCATTTGTATAATTTATAAGAAATTAAAATTATTATATTAATTTTTAAGATGTAGTAATAATAATAATAATAATAATAATAATATTTATTTAATAATAACAGTAATGTAATTTATAGTTTATTATTTATTATTATCATTAATTTATTTAATTTATTTTTATTTTATTTAGGGTTATAGTTAAATTTATTTTATTAATATTAATAATTTATTTTATAAATATGATAATTTATAAGAAATTAAAATAATTATTTAATTTAATCTTAATAATAATTTAAATAATTGTATTTGTATAATAATTTATAGGAAATTAAAATAATTATTTAATTTAATTATTTTATTTTATTTACTTATTAATTTAACAATACTACTACTAATAATATGATTTAAAATAAATAATTTTATTTAAATTAATAATAATAATAATAATAATAATAATTTAATTTATTTGTATAATTTATAAGAAATTAATTATTATTAATTTTTAATATGTAATAATAATAATAATTATTTGAGTTTATTTAATAATAACAGTAATGTAATTTATAATTTATAATTTATTATTATTATTATTAATTTATTTTTTATTTTATTTAGGGTTATGGTTAAATTTATATTATTAATATTAATAATTTATTTTATAAATTTGATAATTTATAAGAAATATTTAATTTTTAATTTTTAAGGAGGCAAGGGAGGCAGTGCCTCCTCAAAAAAATAAAAAATAATACAAAATACAAAAATAAAACAATGCAAATATTACAAAATATGACATTAAAAAGTGTATAAAGTTACAGCGGGACGCCGCGTCTCTCTTGCCTCCCCTGAGCACATTGACTTTTAACAGACCCCCTAAAGCGCAGCACATATATTTAATTAAACCGCATAAATCTCAGTTTTATTCTATTTTTGTATTGTTATTAATCATACAGCTCTAACTAAACACATCAACATTCAAGCAAATGACAGATTCAGTCTCCGCCCAGCTCTTGCTCAAGCTCCGCCCCTGTTGCTATGGTTGCAGGTGCTGATGGACATGTTCCATCAGGTTGAGGAGGACATTAGTGTGTTTCCCCTGATGGACGAAGAGCCGTCGGCGTCAGAGGAGCAGATGTACTATGACCTGGTGAAAGCGTTCATGGCGGAGGTACGACAGTATCTGCGAGATCTCAACCTCATCATCAAGGTGTTCCGCGAGCCGTTCGCCTCCAACACCATGCTGTTCTCCCCTCACGTGAGTCGGCAGATCCTTCATCCTCACGCTCCTCTTCCTCCGGCAGCTGGGATTCACTCGTGTGTCTCTTCCTGTAGGACGTGGAGAACATCTTCAGTCGTATCGTGGACATCCACGAGGTGACGGTGAAGCTGCTGGGGTTAATTGAAGATACGGTGGAGATGACGGATGAGACTAGCCCTCATCCGCTGGTCGGCAGCTGTTTTGAAGACCTTGCTGAGGTGAATATGTGATTATAAATATTATAAACATATTATAAACACACACACATGTACATATATATATGTGTGTATATATATATATATATATGTGTGTGTATGTCTGTGCGTGTGTGTATGTTATTTATGTGATTGTTTTTAATTATTTTTGGCAAAGTGCAATAGCTACATCTAATGAAAATCAATGAATTAATGATTTTTTTCAACAAACTGTTAGTATGATTTATTATTATTATTTAATAATATTATAATTTAATTAATTAATTTATATTTAGAAATATTATTTATTTTATTTTGAAGATGTACTTAATAATAATTTATTGAATTAATTTATTTGTATAATAATTTATAAGAAATTAAAATAATTTTTAAATGTAATTATTTAATGTAATCTTAATAATAATAATTTAAATAATTTATTTGTATAATAATTTATAAGAAATTAAAATAATTTTTAAATGTAATTATTTAATGTAAAATAATAATAATAATTTAAATAATTAATTTGTATAATGTATAAGAAATTAAATTATTTATTCAATTGAATTATTTAATGTAATCTTAATAATTTAAATTTATTTGTATAATAATTTATAGGAAATTAAAATTATTTAATTTAATTATTTAATGTAAAATAATAACAATTTAATGAATTAATTGATTTGTATAATAATATATACGAAATTAAAATAATTATTAAATTGAATTATTTAATTTAATTTATTTATTAATTTAATACTACTACTAATAATATAATTTAAAAAAATATTTTAATTAAATTAATAATAATAATAATAATAATAATAATAATTGAGTTTATTTAATAATAACAGTAATGTAATTTATAGTTTATTATGTATTATTATTATTCATTTATTTAATTTATTTTTATTTTATTTAGGGTTAGGGTTAAATTTATATTATTAATTAATTTATTATTAATTTATTTTATAAATATAATTTATAATAAATAATTTTAATTAACAATAGTAATAGTAGTAATTTAATAAATTAACTTTAATAATATTATAATTTATAAGAAATTTATTTATTTTGTATTTAATAATAATAATAGTAATAATTTAATTTGTTTATTTTTATTATTATTATAATTTTTAATTAATTATTTTATTTTGAATGATAATTAAATAAATATATTTTTTTAGAATATTTTTGTAGCTGTAACATTTCAAATACTGTTTTTTGAAGTGTCTTTTATGTATCATTTAATAATCGAAGTGTAGCTCATGTTTTCATTGTTGTATTTTGTGAGAACGGCACCGACCCGATGCTCCCAGAACACACGGGCGTCCTTCACGCTTCACACCACCTGACCCTGTGGCGTTTCAAACACACAGACGCTTGTTTTTCCTCGTGCCGTAACAATACAGGTCACGGCGGGTGTGCTGCGGGTCATTTATTAACTCTCGGGTGTTGGCCATTTTCAGGAGCTGGCCTTTGACCCCTACGAAACGTACGCGCAGGACATCCTGCGCACCGGCTTCCAAGACCACTTCCTGAGTCAGCTGTCCAAACCTGGAGCGGCCATTTACCTCCAGGTCAGAAACACGCTTCACACACTGGAGACAGGAAACAGTTTCAGCTGTAAATATGAATGTTTGTGTTTCTGTGTTTTCAGTCTATCTGTGAAGGGTTCAAAGAGGCGGTGCAGTATGTTTTACCGCGGTTACTCCTGACGCCCGTCTACCACTGTCTTCATTACTTTGAGATTTTAAAGGCGAGTGTCATCAGTTTCCCACAATGCACCTTTTACTGATTTCTGCATCACTTCTGAAACCAAATGGAAGCTCAAAAATAATTACTAACTCCCATAATTAATAACTTTTGCCCTGTAATGCAGCGTTTCCTTGTGAGTTGATGAAAATCTAATAATTAAATACTAAAAAAGTAAAAACAATCAAAAACGATCCTTGTTGATCAGTAACTGACATTCAGCGAACCATAAAAGTTATTGAAATATTAACTTCATATTCAAAGTGAATATTTTCTGGAATGGATGCTTGTGTTTTATTATTATATTGATGAATTGTTGAGCACATGGCTGGCCTATATTTGCATCAGAAGGATCAGTAATTCTGTTCGGAGTCACAAGGATCTGAACATGTGACCTCAGAGAGCTTTACTGCTGCTTCCAGAGCTCCAGCATTCCCAGCAGCCCTAAGCAGCTTTCCTGGATTCTTTCGGGGGGATTTATGGAGCAGAAATGAGCAAATCTCAGGCTGTAACGCGACGCACAAACCTCTCTTTCATACTGAAGCAGCTGAAATGAGAAATGTCTGTTTGCACACATGACCTGATGAGGGTCCGTCATCACAAACATACAGCGGCTTACAGCGTTACAGACATAATTTCATGCTTATATTTAAGTTAATATTTCATAATTAGTTAATTCAATTCGCATGTTCATTTTAACATGATTTATTTATTTTCATTTTGCATATTTAGGATTTAATAATTGTTTTATTTATTTGTTTTTAATTATGTATTTATTTTATTTGCTTGTTCGTATTTTAAAATTGTTTATTTTAATATTAGTCAATTTTTAGTATATGTTTTATTTTGATTCACTTTTTATTTATATTTTAATTTTACATTAATTAAATTATTTTTTGTTTTATTTTGATTTGCTTTTATTTTACAAATATATATATTTTTTTATATTTGTAAAATATTTTACTCTAAAATTATTTATTTTAAGTTGACATAATTTTTTTTTAATTATTAATTTTTTTTATTTGACTTTTTATTTAACTCATCTCTAGTGTTTTATTTGCTTTTATTTTATATTTACATTTTTATGAATTAATTCATTTTAGTAAGTGTTTTATTTCAATTTGCTATTATTTTAAAATTATGTATTTATGATTTTAAAAATAATATATAATATTTAAATTTTAAATTTTTATGATTTAATTAATTATTAGCGTTCCATCAACTCACGAACCACAATTTTTGAGAAACGCTGGCTTAAAGCATCATTAAATTAGTTAAAATAGTCAAAATCATGTACATGTGACCCCTGAACCCCTGAAGCGTTTCACCGTCCGCTCTCTGTCCGCTCGTCTACAGCAACTGGAGGAGAAGAGTGAGGATGAGGAGGATAAAGAGTGTTTGAAACAGGCCATCACAGCCCTGCTGAACCTGCAGAGCAGCATGGAGCGCATCTGTTCCAAGAGTCTCGCCAAGAGACGCCTCAGGTACACACACACACACACACACACACACACACACAGGTTTGTTTTGTTATCTTAGTGAGGACTCTCCATAGGTGTGACGGTTTTTATACTGTACAAACTGTACATTCTCTCCCCTACACTACCCCTAAACCTACCATCACAGAAGCATTTTTATATTTTTAATAAAACATTGTTTAGTATAATTTTAAAGCTATTTTAAATATGAGGACTCATGAAATGTCCTCATGTTTCATGTTTACGTTATAATACTAGTGTAATACCCATGTCATTATACACATTTGTGTCCTCTTAAAACGCGTGCACACACACACACACACACACTCTCTCTCTCTCACGCACACACACACACTCTCTCTCACACTCTCGCACACATATGTGCACTCTCATACACTTTCACTCACAAACACACACACTCTCTTACACTTATACTCTCTCACACACTCACACACACTCTCACACACGTGCGCACACTTACACACTCTCACACATACTTTCACACACACTCACACAGACACACACATGCCCGCACACTTACACAAACACACACTCTCATGCACATCCTCACACACACATACACATATGTGCACGCTTACACACTCTCACACACTCACAATCTCTCACACACATACACATGTGCACGCCTACACATTCTCATACACTCACACTCTCTCACTCACACAAACACACACACACACACTCTCTCTCTCACACACTCTCATATACTCTCACACACTCACACTCTCTCACTCACACAAACACACATACTCACACACTCTCACACACTCTCATACACTCTCACACACTCTCACACACTCACTCACACACACACACACACACACTCTCACACACTCTCACACACACACACGCACTCTCTCTCTGTCACACACACACACTCTCACATAAATACACACGTGCACACGCTTAAACACACTCACACACTCTCACACACACACACTCTCTCACTCACACAAACACACACACACTCACATATACACACAGATATACACACACTCACACACACGTTGGGTTTCCATGACATAAAGACTTTTATGGTGTACAGACTATATAATCTCTCCTCTACTCGTCACAGAGAACATTCTGCTTTTTTCAAAAAACATCTAAGTATGATTGATAATCTGTTTTCCTCATGGATACTAAAAATGTCCTCACAAGGATTTCAGTTATTGTTATCTTTGTGGGGACATTTTATCCTCAGAACATAGGCTTTACCTGGACTACACACACACACACAGAGACACACACACACACACACACTGCTCTCCACCCATCAGCCCCTCATGTGTTTCCCTCTGACCCTAAAATAGCCAGCGAGCGGGACGGACACGGGTCTGTTGCGTCAGGGTTTGGGCGGCACTGCTATTGTTGTTCTCAGAGAGAGAGAATGAGGAGGAAAGCGGCCCTTCATCTGCTGAAGGACTCAAGAATCATGAGGATCTGACGTTTTCATGTGCTGTTGATCGTGTTTTAGCGGTTTTATGCGTTCGTGTATGTGGAAAGGATGGCTGATCTTACGGTACGTGTGTGTTTGGAGAAATTAACGCTCTAGCTGTTCGCTTCTGTGCGTTTGAACTAGAACAAAGAATCGATCGACAGCGTCGTGATCGTGAGCTGCAGGAACGAGATTCTTCATCATCTGAGATTGTTTCATGTTTTTACTCAGTCATGTTGTTGAAACGTTGGGTAACACTTTACAGTAAGGTTCCTTTTGTTAACATTAGTAACATGAACTAACAATGAAAAATAAAGCATTGGTTAATCTTAGTTAATGTTAATTTACTAATGCATTATTAAAATCAAATGTACTTTAACAAATGTGTTGCTCATTGTTAGTTAGTGTACTAACCAATGTTTACTAATGGGACCTTATTGTTAAGTTCATTTAGTCAAGCTGAATTGTTTGAAGAATCGGTAACACTTTACAAATAAGGTCCTGTTAGGTAATGTTAGTTAATCCATTATTTAACAACGAGCAATGCATTTGTTACAGTATTTATTAGCTTGAAGCTCTGAAACTCTATTGTAATTGTTAAAATTTCCAAGGATCAACATTCTCCTCTAAAAGTGATCAGGCAGACCAAACTATAAGCCGTAGAGACTTGAAGCTTTGAGGGCTGGTAGTACTCACACCATCTACAACGTCACCAAGGCTCGCCCCGATCGGCCTGATGGGGGCGCTACAGCGCTCAAAAGTACGAAATGGCTCATAACTCCTAAACCGTTATGGATTTTTTTTTACTTTTGCGAGCTAGTCCTAGGTTCTTGACCAGATCTGAACCAAATCAGTGCTGCAAGATTCTCTGCAGTCTGATTGTCAATAATTATCAAAAAAAAGTTGAAATTTCGATTCACGGTCTCTAGGGGCCGCCAAAACGTTCAAAGTGGGCGGAGCCACTTTTACTAAAATGGCTGTAACTTGTGAACAGAATGAGATATTTTCACCAAATTTGGCACATCTATGTAAGAGCTCATTCTGTGGTCATGTGAAAAGGGACGCTGCAACTGGCCACTTGGTGGCGCTATAACAGGAAAAAAAACATGAAAAATGGCTATAACTACTTCACCGTTAATCCGATCGACTTGAAAATTGGCATGCAGTGTCTTCGAGGAAATTGGCGCATCTCATAAAACATGTCCGCCATCGGCCAATGAAGTTTGAGCAGCTATCAGACAAGGTTATCGGAGGCCGATCGGAATGAAACTCACTGGGCCTGTTTGACTCGCGTTTTTTATGTGCGTAAAGGATCGTGTATCGCATGATTTTTCGCGCACGCCCCCGACATTCGTACCACATGGTAGAACTCCTCATTCTGAGCAACTTTGCCTCTAGGACCGCCACTGTCCATCGAATCATTCATATTGAATTTTATTTTAAAAACTAACTTTGGCGAACTAGTCCTAGGTTTTTGGCTCAATCTCGATAACTGTTTAAAAAACTTTATAAACCTTATATTTCCTATGGTAAATTGCCTGTATTGGCTGTATTCCATCTATGATCGAGATGGTTACAGGCTTGCTAATTAAAACATTAAACATTTTTATGCATGTGCTTAAAGGCCTTAAAGAGATTGAACCCCGATAATTGCTGCTCGCAGCTATATTTAGTCTTTGTTAGTTAATAAAAATATAACTGTTAGCTCATGTTAGCTCAGATCCATTAAATAATATTAACAGATAGAACTTTTGATTTTAATAACGTATTAGTACATTAACACTAAAAAGTGCTTTAGAACTATTTTTCATTGTTAGTTCATTCAATGTTAACAAATTAAACCTTAAGACACCGAATGATTTTTCCAACAATACCTTTAGTTAATGTTTCTGTTGTGAAGGAAACGATCACTGTTAAAATCGTGACTGAATGTGTTTAATTGCTGATGTGTGTGGAAGGTAAAGGCTCGTTTACACCAAGGACAATAACGATAAAGATATGGTTCTAAAAATCATTAAAATATACTATAACGATAACGGCACAGAGGAACGCTTTCATTGGGATCTCATGATACAGCTGACGAACAATAAAAACATGGACAGCCAATCTGAATCTATCCTACTTTAAAGAGCTCGAGCATTTAAAGTGACAGCGCTCTTATAATAAACACTGGTGTGGACGCTGATATAGTTATCGGTATTGTTCTTGGTGTGAACGGGCTTTAATAGTGCAGTGTCGCTCGTCCGCAGTGTGTGGCGCCATGAGGAGAGAAAGTCTGCCATCTCATCACTCCTCCATCTGCTCTGACGTGACGCGCATGTGCTCGCGTGTTCACAAAAACATTCAGAAGTAAGATGCTTTTCACTCTACAGAGAGTCTTTAACTAGTCCTGCCGTCTTTAACTCATTCATACCCTCCACCCTGTGATTCGTAACACCCAAACATAACAGAAAATCAGACTCCTACTAAGAATTTGATGGTGTAGAAGCGAGTCTCCTTCAGGTCCTGGTGGGCTGTTCATATTAAAGAGGACCTATAATGCACTTTTACAAAGTTTTGATTTGTTCTAGAACAGGTTTTCATGCTTGAATGTTGATTATTTTCCTCATATTCTCCATTGTTGCAGCTCCTCTCTTCCCAGTCTGTCAGTAACGCTCTGTTTAGTTCCTGTCTCTATGAAGCGAATAGGAACAGAATAGGTCCTCTTTAAAGCTGATTGGACATTGAAATCTTGTTATTTAGATGTTGGTGTTTATGAGGAACTCCAGGACTTGGTTTAGTCCTCACTGGTGACGTGTGAAGAGCAGATTTATTTCCCTTCCTCAGCCTCTTCTACAGCTTTAGTGTGATATTTTGATGTCTTTCGTAATGTTCCCCCTCAGTAGGTATTGACACTGATTTCACAAATCGATTTGATTTGATTCACAAACTCTTGATTCTGATTGATTGATGTGAAGGAAAAAAATCTCTCTGAACTAAAGATGTGAACTGAACCATGTCAGTCGGTACATTACTATAATATCACAGGTTAAAATTAACAAAAGTCCAGACTATTCGATTCAATTGCTATTTATTTTTAGATATAATATATAATAACACTCAAAAAGGCACTCATTAGGCACATTTATATAATCTTTTTAATAATTATGTTTCTAATCATGACTGTAATAACTTGTTTTCATGACAGATTGATTTAAACACATTAAATAATGAAGAACAGGTTAAGTAAAATATTACGAATATGTAATATAGTGCATATATTTATCAAAATGCTCCTCTCTGGAGTAATTTTTCTAGCTGGGTAAAAAGTGACAGTGAGGAGTGCTGTGTTTTACCCAAAGTTGAAAACACGCTAGCCGTGGTAAAAAATGCTTCGATTTTATGGCCATTGAATGGCTTTTCTGTGGTAAATGTAACGTTATACTGTTTTATTGACGTCTTTCCGTGCTTGAAACACTGATTGAGCGATTACACGAGACATGATTAATTTCAGTAAGCTGTATTGTATCTTTCAACATTAATTTTGATGTTCATTCTTATTTATTTGGTGCTATAACTAGTAGTAAAGAAGAAGAGATGATCGGTTCACGAGCCGCTTGAACTGAGGCGCTTTAGCGATCTGTCACGACACATTAAAGAGCATTAAAACCACATTTATTTTTTTAATTTTGTTATAAAACTAACTGAATTTGAAAGCTGAGACTGTTTCATATCATAAAAAGCACTTATTGTGATTATTGGAGATCGAGATCATCAAAATGAAGATCAATTAAAATTGATTAATCAATATAGTCAGTCAAGCCCTAGTTTTTTGACATTGTCCCCTCATTTTTCTGCCCATCCAGCGAGTCGGCGTGCCGCTTCTACAGTCAGCAGATGAAGGGCAAACATCTAGCCATCAAGAAGATGAATGAGATCCAGAGGAACATCGACGGCTGGGAGGGCAAAGACATCGGCCAGTGCTGCAATGAGTTCATCATGGAGGGAACGCTCACACGGGTGGGCGCCAAACATGAGCGCCACATCTTCCTGTTCGATGGCCTTATGATCTGCTGCAAGTCCAACCATGGCCAGCCGCGTCTGCCGGGAGCCAGTGCGGCCGAGTACCGTCTGAAGGAGAAGTTCTTCATGAGGAAGGTGGGTAGTGATCGGCCAATGCCGATGTAAAGCAAATGTAAACTACCGTTTAAAAGTTTGAGGTCAGTAAGAATTTTTAATGTTTTAGAAAGATGTGTCTTCTGCTCACCAAGGCTGATTGTATTTAATCAAAAATACAGTAAGAATTGTGAAATATTATTAAAAAAAATTTCTTTGTGAATATATGTCAAATGTAATTTATTCCTGTGATCAAATCTAAATTTTCTGCATCATTACTCAAGTCTTCATTGTCACATGATCCTTCAGAAATCATTCTAATATGCTGATTTGCTGCTCATGAAACATTTCTGATTATCATCAGTGTTGAAAACTGTTTATATAAAAGCATTTATTTTGACAGTGCCAGGACTTTTATTTTGACAGTGTCCGAGTGCCTGAGAGTTTTTCTGTTTGGCCGACAAGTGTCAGAAACAGTCTTTCATTTTGGCAGTGACAGGACTTTTATTTTGACAGTGTCTGAGCGCCTGAGAGTTTTTCTGTTTGGCTGATAAGTGTCAGAAACAGTCTTTCATTTTGACAGTGACAGGACTTTTATTTTGACAGTGTCTAGCGCCTGAGAGTTTTTCTGTTTGGCCGATAAGTGTCAGAAACAGACTTTCATTTTGACATTACCAGGACTTTTATTTTGACAGTGTAAAATGAAAAGTCTGCTTCCGACAACTCTCAGGCGCTCAGACACTGTCAAAACAAAATTCCTGTCACTGTCAAAATAAAAGTCTGCTTCCGAAACTTATCGGCCAAACAAAAACTCTCAGGTGCTCAGACACTGTCAAAATAAAAGTCCTGACACTGTCAAAATAAAAGTCTGCTTCCGACAGAGGTAGAGGACTGATAGAGGACTGGAGCTAAACGTCCACGTGTTCTTCAACAGGTCCAGATCAACGACAAGGACGATAAGGAGGGTGAGTACCGGCACGCTTTCGAGATCATCCTGAAGGACGGGAACAGCGTGGTGTTTTCCGCCAAATCGGCGGAGGAGAAGAACGGCTGGATGGCTGCTCTGATCTCGCTGCAGTACCGCTCCACGCTGGAGCGCATGCTGGACACGGCCATGCTGCAGGAGGAGAAGGAGGAGCAGATGAGACTTCCTGGAGCCGAGGTGTACCGCTTCGCCGAACCAGACTCCGAGGAGAACGTCGTGTTCGAAGAGAACGTCCAATCCAAATCCGGCATTCCCATCATCAAAGCCGGAACGGTGCTGAAGCTCATAGAGAGGTTGACCTTCCACATGTACGCTGGTGAGTGACGTTCATATAACTGTTCAGTACAATGTTTTTGAAGTAACAATCCTTAAATCCTTAATCCTTCTCCAGTAAATCACGAACAACTGAGAAAGTTGTGGTGTTTTGAATATTATTATGGGCCTTGCAGTCTGAAAGGTTAATCTAGACTCAATTTGACATGTTCCTCCAGCAGTTTGACCCAAACTATCACTGATATTTGTGTGGTTTTGCATAATGTGGCGTGTTCTTTCACTGCTGGATTTTGTGCACTCAGTAGTTACTCCACCGTACAGGGTGTTTACCAGCCACCGCTAATGCGCATTACTGATTTATTTCACAACCTCGAGTCTCGACGACAACAACAACAACACCAGCAGAATGAGCACAGAGACACCGAAGGCCTCGTCCAGCTGAACCCATCGCCTCCTTTGTGCTCGTTCCTCAGCATCTGTAAATATTTGGGCTCGTTTACGTCACAGACCTCAGTGTGGCGACCTGCTTTGTTAGTGCTGATAACACGACTAGCACTGATAAGAGAGAAAAACAACGGCTATTCTTGAACAAAGCACAAGTTCAGCTCTGTTATCTGTGCAGTGTCCTTCCTGTGTGTGTGTGTGTGTGTGTGTGTGTGTGTGGTTAGGGTGGGATGAAGTCTTTAAACAGCTGATCAACTCGACCCAAATCACTCAAGCTCATGAAGGCAGAAGTAATAATCTGAGAACAGTAACAAAATGTTAATGAGTCTATTAATAGAGCAGCGGTTTGTGTCGTACACAAGCACAGAACGCTTCAAACTACAGCTGCGGTTTATCTGCACATGATCAACTAGGTTTGGGTTAGTCTCTGTGGCTTGAGTAGATCAGTGATTCTCACTTCTTACTGAAGCTGTCAACAACATATAGAAGAGGACAAAAGTGATGTCTATTTAATCTATTTAACTATCAAAATATGAGGAAAATATTTTATATTTTTTCCAATATTTTAAATATGAGGGAAGAACAAAACACTACACTTGCTTAAGATATTTTTAAAATTATTTGGCAAAAAAGGCAAACTACAGCTACAGGTTTTATTTTTAATGTATAGAAAAACAAAAAGCTCAGGAAAAAGCATACATTGACTACAACATAATCAGTTATTAATATATTTTTGGCTCTGTCTTATTTGTGCATGTGTTCAAATGACAGCCTGGGCCAAAATTATGTGTGTATATAAAATTATAAATTGATTGATTTATAAATAATATTATAATTTATTTATAATTATATTATATCATGAATATATTATAAATAAATATAATGAAATGTATAAAAATGAGATGTATAATAAAATTATAACTTTCTTGATTTATATATATTATTATAATTTATATACAATTTAAAATATTACATATTTTATTTATATATATATATATATAAAAATATCTATACACACACACATATTTAGTTCTGCCAAACGATTAATCGTGATTAATCGCATCCAAAATAAATGTTTACATAATAAATGTGTGTGTACTGTGTATTTTTATTATGTATATATAAATACACACACATACATGTATATATTTAAGAAATATTTACATGTATATTTATATATAATGTATATTATATGTAAATATAAATATTTATTTATAATATGTTTATATATAATGTATATTATATAGTAATATAAATATATTATTAATATTATAAATAAATATATTTATATATAATATACATTATTTATAATATTTGTTTATAATTATAATATATTTAAATATTTATATTTATATATAATATACATTATTTAAAATATTTATTTATAATATTAGATTTTTGTTAAATAAATACGTGTGTGTGTGTATTTATTTATATATGCTTAATAAATATACACAGTACGCAAACATTTATTATGTAAACATAGACTTTTATTTTGGATGCGATTAATCGTTTGACAGCACTAATATATATGTGTGTGTGTGTATGTGTATATGTGTGTGTGTGTGTTTTTATTGTTTTTATTTTTTTATGATGATCACATTTACCCCCCAAATTGTCGTTAGTGTAATGTGAGTCATATATTTAAATTCTAAAGTCTTTGTGCATCATGGTAGTATTTGATTTTAATTTAAATTATTGTATTACAGTAAATGTTTAAACCCAAAAAAAAAAGTATGTTCTATATAGTATGAGAGTGTGTAGTATGAATAAAATTCGGACGTACTACATCCGCCATGTTGTCATTGTCATGTGACCTACGGTGTCCATTGCATCGCTTCACTGCCATTCACAAATCCTCTCCCGTGGCCTCATGGGATAGTAAAGTGTCCATCAAATCCACACTTGAGTAGTAGGTCATCCGGGGACTTTTCGCCTACTGTTTTTCGAATACTATGAATTCGGACGTACTACTCTTTTGGCGTACTGTTTTTCGCATACTATATAGTCGGTTTTGAACAAAGCATTTGTTTTTTAATGCATTATGGTAATAACGGTGTTTAACATGTCGCAGTGCAAAAATGATCCTAATATCAATATTCACTGCCTTTACACAAAATATAACATCTGATTATTGGTTAATTACGGGGTAAAACGTGACGTGCTGGTGTTTGGGTGAGATTGACGCAGATGTTCTGGGTGTCTGTGAGCGGGTCACTCTGAATTCCTCTGATGGGCGTTTTCGCTCCGCACACCCCAGTAGACTTCCTCCTTCAGAGGCTCTGCGGTAAATATAGCACCCAGTTTTCCACTGGAACCTCCAGCGGCCCACAAATACTGGTTTCTAATAAGGCAAAGGAAACAGACGTTTGGAGAAACACTGTGTGTGTAAAGGGGAAAAAGGTGTGTCCTGTGTAGCACAGTGCTCATTTAGGGTGTGGATGAGGGTTAATGATCATTAGTGAGTGACTCTTAAACACACACTCAATTTAATGTGTGTGTGAACTTTCTCTCGGCCCCAGACACTAGAATCACAATCTGCACGCCCTGAATCTATTTTAAGTGTGTGTGTGTGTTGTGTATATGTGTGTCTTGTGCGTCAGAGCCGTGTGTCTGTTTCCTGGCTAGAATAATTCCAGGCCGATTGTTTGGAATTGCTCACTGAGCTTCTATTGTTCACTTCGGCCAGAACAGAACAGATCCATCATGCTGCAAACTCCGTATGGACGCCACATACGGGCTTGAAGTCGGTTCTGAATAATAGAGCGATTGATTATGTGCTTTTTTTATGACATTTAAGCACCCAAATTCTCTTTACTGTAATGGAAAAAAATGTCATTATCATCACCATGATGCAGTGATTTTTATTTTATTACAGTCAACATGAAACGGGTTTCAAATTTAGGCATTTTTAAGTAAAAATAGTTTCACAGGACTGTTTCATGTCAACGGTGGATGGAAGGAAATAGTTTGACAAACATAATCAAATGGTTTTTGTTAAACAAAACATTTTTCCTTGTTTTTCAGATCCCAATTTCGTCAGGACGTTTCTCACCACATACCGATCCTTCTGCAAACCTCAGGAGCTGCTGGATCTGCTCATGGAGAGGTCAGACAATCAGCACTGACACGCACCTTAAAGGGATAGTTCATCTAAAAATGAAAATTCTGTCATTATTACTCACCCTCATGTTGTTCCAAACCCATAAGACTATTATTCATCTTCGGAACACAAACGAAAATATTTCTGATGAAATCTGAGAGCTCTTTGTTCCTCCATAGACAGCTGCGCAACTGACACTTTGATGCTTTAAAAAGTTCATTAAGAGATTGTAAAACTATCTATATGAATTGAGTGGTTTGGTCCAAATTTTCTGAAGAGACATGATTGCTTTATATGATGAACAGATTGAATTTAGACTGAACTGAATTCAGCGTACATAAACAGAATCTCAGCCGAAACTGCTTGATGCACAAAAACAAATCTCTTTCGGAAGCGCAAACGTGCTGCGTAACACGAGAATGAACCTCATTGGTTCTCGCTGAAGCTCAAACGTGCTGCGTAACATGAGAATGAATCTCATTGGTTCTCGCGGAAGCTCAAACGTGCTGCGTAACACGAGAATGAACCTCATTGGTTCTTGTGAAGCTCAGACGTGCTGCGTAACATGAAAATGAACCTCATTGGTTCTCGCTGAAGCTCAAACGTGCTGCGTAACTCGAGAATGAACCTCATTGGTTCTTGAGGAAGCTCAAACGTGCTGCGTAACATGAGAATGAACCTCATTGGTTCTTGCTAAAGCGCAAACGTGATGCGTAACACGAGAATGAACCTCATTGGTTCTTGCTGAAGCTCAAACGTGATGTGTAACACGAGAATGAACCTCATTGTTTATATGCAAATAAAAGCCTAAATTCAATCTGTTCATCATATATAGTGATCGAGTCTCTTCAGAAAATTTGGACTAAACCGCTCAATTCATATGGATTAGTTTTACGATCTCTTGATGAACTTTTTGAAGCGTTAAAGTTGTAGTTGTGTAGCAATCGTTATTGTACTCATGTTATGAAGTTATTGTCACGTCTGTTGAAACATCTGTGTGTTTGTGTTCCAGGTTTGAAATTCCAGAACCCAAACCCACGGAAGCGGATCAGATGGCCATGGAGAACGGAGACCAGCCACTGAGTGCAGAACTCAAACGGTTCCGCAAAGAGTTTGTTCAACCCGTACAGCTCAGGTACAAACACACACACACTTACACACACACAGTACTAACATATCATAGAGCGTCTCACTCCATCTCTGTCTGTCTGCAGGGTGCTGAATGTGTGCAGGCACTGGGTCGAGCACCACTTCTATGATTTTGAGAGGGACGCTCAGTTGCTACGGCGACTGGAGGAGTTTATCAACAAGGTCAGAGGTACGAACACAAACCTCCTGATCGACTCTATCAGCATCAGCATCATCATCATCATACCTGAGATGATAAACTCTGGAAAAGTCTTCAAAATGTGTCAAGCGTGGATGGAATCACGGAATCCAGTCATAAATATGGAATTATACAGTATAATACAGTATAAATTTGGCAAAATTTAGACCAAAAGTAGGGCTGTAAACGTAATCAGATCGCGAAATGGACTAGTGTGTGTGAATATTAAAGCACGACAAGACACACAGAAACTCAAAGCTGTTCACTACAACCCGCCAAAATAAAAGTTTGGTTTAACTTGAAGAAATTATGACAGAAATAAAATTAATAATCATATAACATATACAGTTCTTAAAAAAAAAATGTTTTTATTATTATTACTTTCAGAAGTACTGTATATTTAATATTATTATTAAGGACTCACACCATATAATTTTATAAATAATGTTTCATATGTAATTTAAACCATAAATTTCTTTAGTTTATATATGTGATTTAATACAAATATATATATATATATTTGTATTAAATCACAGAAACATTAAAACAAGGAACTATTACTGTTAGAAATAAATTAACAAATTAAATTTAAAGTTTTATCAATTTAATTGATTTGACATCCTTTTTGATTATTAAAATTTAATTAAAACGGAATCCAGAAAAATTCAAACAGAAAACTCAGAATGTCTGAAAAAAACAAAACATTTCTTATGGATCTATTATTGTTAAAATGTTAATAAATTATCAGTGTTTTTTTATACAAGTTTTATTACTTCAATTGATCAATCCTTGTTTATTATTAAAATTTAATTGAAACGGAATCCAGAAAAATTAAAACAGAAAACATGGAATTTGGTGAAGAATTGAAATTTAAATGAATTTCATATGTAATTTTTTTTGTCCACATTGGATTTTGAGCCAATAAGATTTCACCGTGGGCGGGACTATACAACGAAACAAAAAAAAATGTCGAGTAAAACATCCTTTCACTTGTCGCGATCGTGGCTGATTGATCTCAGTTCCGTTCTGCCTCTCTCACATCAGTCCTGTCACCTGTCCACAGGTAAAGCCATGAGGAAGTGGGTGGAGTCCATCACGAAGATCATCCAGAGGAAGAAGCAGGCGCAAGCGAACGGCCCCAGTCACAACATCACATTCGAGAGCTCGCCGCCGCCCATCGAGTGGCACCTCTGTAAAGCGGGACAGACGGATCAGTTTGACCTCATGACCCTTCACCCCATCGAGATCGCCCGACAGCTCACGCTGCTGGAGTCCGACTTCTACAGGTGTGACCCTTCAGCCTTGACCTATGACCTCTGTCGGCATTTACTCGCCATCATCGTTTTTTAATTATAAGAGCGCTGTCGCTTTAAATGCTCGAGCTCTTTAAAGCAGAATGGATTCTGATTGGCTGTCAATGTTTTTATCATTCATCAGCTGGAGAAACATCACACTGAACGTATATTCTGCTATTCTTTTATATGTACAACGATTTTTAAAACTAGTTATCGTCTTTTGTGTTAGTTTTGCGCTCGTTCAGTATTTTAATGTTGCTTTTTTTCCTTTATAAGGGAAAAGGCTGGATTTCCTGTTTGTATTTTTATTTTCTGCCCCGTTGGCAACACTGTCTGCACAGAAAATGGGGCAGTTTAACACAATAGAGAGTCCAGCTGTGACACACACACATACACACTTCCCTTCACCTCTGTGGGAACAGGCAATGAGCGTCGTACCCAAGGTCACCACCTCAGCTCCGTTTCCCATGAGGCCGCTCTGTGCACCCGTCTCCCAAAACACTGAACCAAACCGCACACGCAAAACAGCTCGGCTCCTGATTGAAAGAGCATTCTGGGTGATTTTGACATCATCTCTGTGTCAGGCGATCGTCTCTCTGTGTTTCTGAACGAACAGGAAACGTTACAGTAAATAAAGTTAAAATAAATGTCTGCCAGCACGAGCGAAGCTTGAAATTGTGTTCAAGCTCTTACATTAATTATTAAGGCGAGACACTAAAGCCAAATCTATTGTTTTGTTTTTTTTCATGCACTGGTCAATTTGAGACATTCTTCTTTCAGACTAGTGGAAAGTTTATTTTATTGCACTTTGCGTCTGTAGATCTTTAAAAGCAGTGAGTTTGAGTCAGAAATCTCCATTTCAGCAGCTTTACACACACCAAACTTTACAGTTTTATTCATTTCTATATTCTGAAGGTTTGTTTATATATCATTCGCCTGATTTATTTGACATTTTAATCCTTAAAACATGGTGAAATGTATTTGTTGACAGTATTTTCTGATTTCTGGAGTGATAAAAACAGAAATGTGAAATGTCAACAAAATCAAACAAGAATTTCGAACCGGGCTTTATCCAATGTTCAGATGCAAATTAGTGCATATTTAAATAGATGGTGCATCATTTGCATATTTAAAATACAAAACATTTGTCTGCGATTAATTAATTGATATATTTTTTGAGTTGTAAAGTGTCTAGATCATGATTTTGAGGTGGAACTGCTGTTCTAGGTGTTTTTTGTTAGTTGATTAGTTCACTTCAGAATGAAATTTTCCTGATAATTTACTCACCCCCATGTCATCCAAGATGTTCATGTCTTTCTTTCTTCAGTCGAAAAGAAATGAAGGTTTTTGAGGAAAACATTCCAGGATTTTTCTCTATAGTGGACTTCAGGTTGAAGGTCCAAATGTCAGTTTCAGTGCAGCTTCAAAGAGCTCTACATGATCCCAGACGAGGAATAAGAGTCTTATCTAGAGAAACCATTGGCCATTTTCTCAAAATATTTAAAAATGTATCTACTTTTTAACCACAAATGCTCTTTTCACTGCCACGCATTACGTAATCATGTTGGAAAGGTCATGCGTGATGTAAGCGGAAGTATCTATCCAGTGTTTACAAAGCGAACATGACAAAGACAAAGTCAAACGGCCTTTACAAAAAAAGGTAAAACAACGATGGAGGTTCATTCTAGTGTTACGCATCACGTTTGAGCTTCCGCGAGAACCAATGAGGTTCGTTCTCGTGTTACGATTTTGAAGTTGGAGGAGAAAATGAGAAACACTGGATCAGTACTTCCACCTACATCACGCGTGACCTTTCCAACGTGATTACGTAATGCGTGGCGCATCACAGAGCAGTGCAAGACGAGCATTTGTGGTTAAAAAGTATATAATTTTTAATTTTTTTAGAAAATGGCCGAAGGTTTCTCTAGATGAGACCCTTATTCCTCGTCTGGGATCATGTAGAGCTCTTTGAAGCTGCACTGAAACTGACATTTGGACCTTCAACCCGTTGAACCCCAGTGAAAAATCCTGGAATGTTTTCCTAAAAAAACCTTAATTTCTTTTCGACTGAAGATAGAAAGACATGAACATCTTGGATGACATGGGGGTGAGTGAATTATCAGGACATTTTCATTCAGAAGTGAACTAATCCTTTAACATACTTTATCCTGTAGGGCGGTTCAGCCGTCAGAGCTGGTGGGAAGCGTTTGGACTAAAGAAGACAAGGAAATCAACTCGCCGAACCTGCTGCGAATGATCCGCCACACCACCAACCTCACGCTGTGGTTCGAGAAGTACGACACGCTTCCTTGTGTTTAATTCAGAGCCGTGTGTGTGTGTGTGTGTTTCTAAAGGTTTCTCACGTCTCTCAGGTGCATCGTGGAAGCGGAGAACGTGGAGGAGCGTGTGGCCGTCATATCGCGAATCATCGAGATCCTGCAGGTGTTTCAGGAGCTCAATAACTTCAATGGCGTTCTGGAGGTGGTGAGCGCCATGAACTCATCGCCCGTCTACAGACTCGACCACACCTTTGAGGTGAGAGCGTTTACATTTCTTCCGGGAATGAACACGTCACAATATTCCTCATTTAAATAATTCATATGCAGGGGCGGGGCCTGGTTGAGTTAGTTAGTAGTGTGTTGAAACTGGCAGTTATGGTAAGGGGCGGGACATTTTCCAAACACCAATCACAACACACTGCTCCAGCCGACCAATCAGAGCACATTGTGCTCTATAGAAAGGAGGGGCTTCATAAACAGAGCGTTACTGACAGACTGGGAAGAGAGGAGCTGAACAATGGAAAATATGAGGAAAATAATGTGTTTTATGAACATTCAAGCAACAGACGTCTGTGAATTGGCCTTAAAAACACATAATATGTTATAACTCATCCTGCGTGTGATGTCATTTCAGCAAATCCCAAGCAGACAGAGGAAGATTCTGGAGGAAGCTCATGAACTCAGTGAAGATCATTATAAGAAATATCTGGCTAAACTCAGGTCCATCAACCCTCCCTGTGTGCCCTTCTTTGGTACGTTCCGCTTCCTTCTTCACACACGTGACACTGTTTCTGATGAGACTGTGTGTTTGATGCACATGTGATCTGCTCGTTTTAGGGATTTATTTAACGAATATTCTAAAAACTGAGGAAGGAAATCCGGACTTCCTGAAGAGACACGGCAAAGAGCTGATCAACTTCAGCAAACGCCGGAAAGTGGCGGAAATCACCGGAGAAATCCAGCAGTACCAGAACCAGCCGTACTGCTTACGTGTGGAGAGTGACATACGGGTCAGAAAAACAACATTTGCATATCGCTTTAAATAACGGGTCATATTAATAATGCTTCTTAAGGAGCAAATCATCATATTAGAATGATTTCTGAAGGGTCATGTGACACTGAAGACTGGAGTAATGATGCTGAAAATTCAGCTTTCATCATAGGAATAAATTACACTTTACTATATATTCACATAGAAAACATAAATTGTAAAAATATTTCACTTTTTTACTGTATTTTTGATCAAATAAATGCAGCCTTAAGGCATAATTATTCCAAACTTTTAAATGAATACTGCAGAACTGAAGTAAACGTGTCATTTTTATTCTGTTGATGTTGCAGAAGTTCTTTGAGAACCTGAACCCGATGGAGGACATGACGGAGAAAGAGTTCGCCGACTATCTGTTCAACAAATCTCTGGAGATTGAGCCGCGTAACTCTCGCACCCTGCCTCGATTCGTAAGTCTGAGTCATGTCGGACGCACACGCACGGTTACACAACACCCACAAGAACCTGTGACCGCATGTTCACCTCCTGATCTGATCGTCCACGCTCCGTATTAAACCGTAAAGTGCTTAAGGATGTGAACCAAAATAGTGCAGATTTACAAACTAAGCCTGAGTTCACTTGTGTAACAGTGAAAAACCCCAAAACATCACGCAGGTGGAACCCTTCAAACGTTCTGTTCTGAGGACAGTGTTCATGGGAAATCAGGTGGACTCAGAGGCCAAAGACTATATTCAAAGACCTTCAAGATATTTATGCTGCTTCTGCTGTAATGACAAAGCTACTGCTCACTTATAAACTTCATAGAAACTAGAAGTGGATATATGTATAAAAAAAATGATATACAATATATTTTAATTATATTGAAATAAATATATTGTAATATTATGTAAATTATAATTATTAAAATAATATATATATATATATATATATATTATATTTATAAATTATATTTTAAATAATTTTTATATATATATATATATATATATATATATATTAATATGTATGTATATTAAATACATTATATATATATATATATATATATAATACTATATAATTTATATTACTTCTACTATTAATAATAATAATAATAATAAAAGTAAATACTATAATATTTTAATATATATATATATATATATATAATAAAATATAATAGTTAATTATTTTAATAATTATAATTAACAATTATTACAATAATAAATATGTAATAAATATTACAATATTATTTGTAAAATAATTAAAATATTTATAAATAAAAATTAATTGTATTTGTATATATATTACTAATAAATAAATAATATTGTTACTACTACTACTACTACTACTACTACTACTACTAATAATAATAATAATAAAATTATAAAAGTAAATACTATTAATATTTTTTTTAATTATAAAATATAATATTTAATTATTTTAATAATTATAATTAACACAATATTACAATATAATTTGTAAAATAATTAAAATATTTATAAATTAAAATAATGATTATATATTATATATATTTATACTAATAAATAAATAATATTAATGTTACTACTACTACTAATACTACTAATAATACTACTACTACTAATAATAATAATAAGTAAATACTATAATATTTAAAAAATGATATAATGAATTATAATATTTAATTATTTTAATGATTAAAATGAGCAATATTCAAAATATTACAATATATTTTGCAAAATAATTACAAATAATTAAACTCTATAATTCCAGACATTTCGATAACTGAATGTTTTTCAGGATTTACACTTTTTATTACAGAATTTTTCTAGATGTTTGTATTTTATTTTCTTACTTACAAAATATTTTAAATAACATATTTTAGTGCATTTATATTCATTATGAGAATTTCCATGATTTGGTCTAGAAATCAAATTTTCTATGAAAAAATTCATACAGTATATCCTGGTTTTCCAAGATAAAAATCACAGTTGAGGGAGTTTGTGATTTTACATAATTTGTCTTATCTTAAATCATCCTTAATTAAGATGTTAATTTGTCATCGTGAGTCGTCACCAACAGGATGTTCAAACCAAGTGAGGTTTAATGACTGATAACTTATTTTGTTTTCCTCTCACAGGCGAAGAAGTACAGCTGTACTCTGAAGTCTCCCGGCGTTCGGCCGTCCACCGTCCGCCCGGGAACCATGCGCCACCCGACGCCGCTGCAGAACGAGCCCCGTAAGATCAGCTACAGCCGCATCCCGGACAGCGAGACGGAGAGCAGCGCCGCTTCAGCACCCAACTCGCCCCGCACGCCCCTGACGCCTCCGCCCGCCTCCGCCGCGTCCAGCTCCACCGAGGTCTGCAGCGTGTTCGACTCGCCGCAGGCGCCGTCCAGCCCCTTCCACTCCAGTACGGCCAGCATCACACACACACACACACACACGATGGAGTCTGAGAAACTACGTCATGATGATGATAAACTGCACAGAAATTTCAGCCACTGAATATGAGCAACTCTTATTATTTTTATATAGTCCATTATTTATATACCATGGAAAAGTCCATGAAAATTCTCATAATGAATGTAAATGCGCTAAAATATGTTATTTAAAATATTTTGTAAGTTAAAAAAAAAAAAACAATAAAAACAATCAGAGTAAATACAAACATCTAAAAAAAAAAATTGTAAAATATGTAAAACAATTGGTAATAAAAAAGTGTAAATCCTGAAGATAATTCAGTTATCCAAATGTCTGGAATTTATTTAGAATTATTTTAATTATTTTGCAAATTGTATTGTAATATTTTGCATTGTTAATGATAATTATATCATTAATATTATTATTAAAATAATTAAATATTTTATTATATATTTTTAAATATTATAGTATTTACTTTTATTAGTAGTAGTAGTAGTAGTAACAATAATATTATTTATATTTATATTTTATATATATATATATATATATATACTATTTTTATTTATAAATTATATTGTAATATATTTTATTAAATATTATAGTCTTATGGAGTATATAAAATATATGTATTATTATTATTATTAAATCCTCATCACCAGATGTGATGAATAATGTTGAATATCTGACACACATACAATACAAACACATTATTATTTTATATAGTCCATAATTATTATATTATTATCATATAGTCCATTATTATTATTTTAATGCTATTTTATTTTTATATATATATATATGTATTATTATTATTATTATTATTAAATCCTCATCACCAAATGTGGCAACAAAATGATCAGAATTATGATAATGCCTGTTTCAGTCCCTCCCCCTGTCTTCCATTGGTCAGATAAACAGATAGTCCCGCCTTAAACTCACTCCATTGGTTGAGTCAGTGTTAATATATCCCAGATTCTGTTTGCTGCTCCTTGTGATGCAGAAATGACACACTGCAAGTGTTCATCTACATGAATTACTCCTAACCTCATCTCACCATGTCATTGAGCATCATGTAAGCATCAGAATGTATTAATGCTGATCCGGCATCACTTCCTCCCGTCAGCTGTGACGCATCCGTCACCTTCTCTTGTCTTTCTTTCTGCTTCCCGACAGACAGCGACAGTATTTTTGCTCCGGTCACTCTGCCGCACGGCCCACGTTAGTATATCAACCAACTCTCATGTTCTCTCATGTCTGCTGATTTTCACCCATCAGTCTGTGCAGACTGTGTAGTGTGTGTTCTGTGACGTCACATCCTGTTGCAGTGATTTTTAAGAGGGTTTTAGCGGCTCATGTTGCTGTAGTTGTGGTGAAATCACTGTAATGAACGGCCTTGTGTGGCTTTAGTAGCGTCAGAATAATCCACTTGCATGTTCAGGTCGGTGTTTATCATGTGACGTGTTTCCCAGCATCCTCTCTGTCATGATTCTCACTTCAGGGCTTTATGTGTGTGTGTAACTGGAATGTTTGTGTGTCTCTCAGGATCTTCTTCAGTGTCGTCTATGATGGGTTTCCTCCGGAACGACGACCCTCCTGTTCCTCCGCCCATCCCTCCCCGCCGCCGCCCAGAATCTGCTCCCGCCGAATCATCGCCCTCAAAGGTGAATCGGAATAACTTCCCCTCCCTCTTGCAGTGACATCTCTTCTCTGATGACGAGGGCAGGGGCAACCTGTTACTAACATGAGATCCACCAATAGCAAACCAGAACCATCCAATCAATTCCCCATGGACAAAATCAAGCCCCGCCCTACATTTGTTCTTGTTCCAGAAGCCATACAATATATTACAGCTGCACTATTAATCGTAAAAAGATCGCAATCTCGATTCAAACATCTATGCGATCTTATTTATTAAAGACAACGATTCTCTCGTGTCTATTGACAAAATCATACCGGAACATTCAAATCTGTGTTCGTGCTGCCGCTGAACCAGAGATCAGTTTTGAACCACACACTGTTATAAATATTTCTGTTACAAATATTCCAATTATCACAGAAGTACTAAGATAAAAGTTTACAGTTAGGATATAAACACTGATGTCTACGATGGTGATCAAAATAGAGCAAAACCAACTTTTGAAACTAACTTGGCGCTTCAAATGACGGTTGTATCAATTACATCATTACGCCACTATGTGGCAACAAGCGACTGTTACAAAATGTATTGCCATTGAATCCAGGGTTGCCAGATTTTCACAACAAAACCCGCCCAATTGCTACTTAAAACTAGCCCAATTGCGTTTCAGAGGGTTCCCGGGATAAAAATCGCGTTTCGTGGCGTAAAATCTGCGTTTTTTGGTGGTTTTCCCCTGGTAAATTTCGCATTCCAGGGGCTAAATGTTACGGAGCACATGCAGGAAAGAATCGTGCGCATGCTTTACTATTTCGTTCCCTCAATTTACTAAATCTTGTGCACGATTTACTATTTCGTTCCCTCGATTTACTAAATCTTTCGCACGCTTTACTATTTCGTTCCCTCGATTTGCTAATTTGTGCGCTCGATTTACTATTTTGTTCCCTCGATTTACTAAATCTTGCGCACAATTTACTATTTCGTTCCCTCGATTTACTAAATCTTCGCACAATTTACTATTTCGTTCCCTCAATTTACTAAATCTTGCGCACAATTTACTATTTCGTTCCCTCGATTTACTAAATATTGTGTACGATTTACTATTTTGTTCCCTCGATTTGCTAATTTGTGCGCTCGATTTACTATTTCATTCCCTCAATTTACTAAATCTTGCGCACGATTTACTATTGCGTTCCCTCGATTTACTAAATCTTCGCACGATTTACTATTGTGTTCCCTCGATTTACTAAATCTTGCGCACGATTTACTATTGCGTTCCCTCGATTTACTAAATCTTCGCACGATTTACTATTGTGTTCCCTCAATTTACTAAATCTTGCGCACGATTTACTATTTCGTTCCATCGATTTACTTAATCTTGCGCACAATTTACTATTTCGTTCCCTCGATTTACTAAATATTGTGTACGATTTACTATTTTGTTCCCTCGATTTGCTAATTTGTGCGCTCGATTTACTATTTCATTCCCTCAATTTACTAAATCTTGCGCACGATTTACTATTGCGTTCCCTCGATTTACTAAATCTTCGCACGATTTACTATTGTGTTCCCTCGATTTACTAAATCTTGCGCACGATTTACTATTGCGTTCCCTCGATTTACTAAATCTTCGCACGATTTACTATTGTGTTCCCTCGATTTACTAAATCTTGCGCACGATTTACTATTGCGTTCCCTCGATTTACTAAATCTTCGCACGATTTACTATTGTGTTCCCTCAATTTACTAAATCTTGCGCACGATTTACTATTTCGTTCCATCGATTTACTTAATCTTGCGCACGATTTTAGCCTATTTTTTTTTCCTGCATGTTATGTATGGTTCTCCGTAAAATATCAAGTTATTTGGAGTCGCTTTCAACATGAAAAACAACCCGCGGCAACAGTGTTAAAGTAGCCCAATTCCGCAGGAAAACTGTGGACTTGGCAACACTGATTGAATCATTCATTCAAAAGATTTGTTCAAAAACACTGATTCATCCAGTAATGAAACAAGTACTTATTAACGAGTCATTGAATGCATTCAAAACCATTTTTAAAATAATTCAGATAATTTAGAGACCAGCAATTAATATTTTGTCAAAATCTCTAGTAAATTACATGTTATTTTGTTTAGATTTTTATTCAGAATTGTGGGAGAATCTTGAAAAGCGCTTCGATCATGTGACGTAGACCGGTGCCTTTTTCAAACGCAGCATGTGTGTTTGTGTGTTCCAGATGATGTCGAAGCACCTGGACAGTCCTCCGGCGATCCCGCCGCGTCAGCCCACCACCAAGGTGTACTCGCCCCGCTACTCGCTCACGGAGCCGCCCGACAGCCCGCCCACCCTGCCGCCGCGGGAGCCCGTGCGAACGCCGGACGTCTTCTCCAGCTCCCCGCTGCACCTGCAGCCGCCTCCGCAGGGCCGGCGCTCCGAACTGAGCCAGACCTTCTTCCCACCGTCTCCCTTCAGCCCGCACCCTCCGCAGACGCCCTCGCCGCTGGGGCCGCGCAAACACCTGCCCTCCTCGCCGCTGGACCTGGAGCCGCCACAGGGAGCCGCCGGGCCGCCCGTCCCTCCGCGCCAGAGCACGTCCCAGTCGCCCATCCCCAAACTCCCGCCCAAGACCTACAAAAGAGAGTCGGCTCACCCGTCCGTCCACCGTGACGGGCCGCCGCTCCTGGAGAACGCAAACCCCTCATAGAGCGGAGATGATCGGAGGACTAGATGAAAGCAACATGTGCCCTTAACGTGCTCTTCTGAGACGACGATTGTGGAAATCACGCCGAGATCATTGCTCGGGAACTCTCTGTATTGTTTTTTTGTCTTTTCGTGTAGCTGTTTTGTCATCGTTTCATGTTCGTTTCATTTCATTGCTTGGTTTGTTTTCAGCAGCAATCGTCTGCGGCCAAACAAACAAACCTGCTGGATGACAGACGACTAAACGGACCCAATAAAGACCCGTTCACGCGATTATTTTCCGGTGCCTGTGTGTGGACGGAGAGTGTAAAGGCTTCGCTTTCAGCTCTGAAAAAAGGGACTGCGGACGCCGCTGATGTTCTAGACTCGTTTGAGAGCCAGTAGACTGACGAGTACCGGGAGTTTAAGGTACCCTCGCACACCAAAGAGGTACTCGAGAAACCTTCAAGAAACACACGTGATTGTCCTGTATGTGTTAGAACTTTTATTTTCTCAATCATTTCTGTTTTGCCAATAAGTATGTAAAGAAAAAAAAAGATCGCCTTCTTAAAACAAGGGAATAAAAGTGTTTCTACCACTGTATGCCAAACGCTAGCCATGAAAACGTCTCTCTTCACTGTCTCCAGATGTTGAGCTCATGATGTACACCAACACAGCTCATACAGAAATGCACTTAAAATCAAACAGATGTGAATGTCATGAGCTGCAGTAAAGTGCACAATAATGAACATGACACAGGCTGAATAGAAAACTGATTGAATGTCTGTTGAATTTTGATGATTTCAGCAGCCATGAATTCACCTCATGAAACTTTGACCTTATGTGTTTTTGATGGTTTTTTGAGGATGTTGCCATCTGACTAACATCATCTACCAAGTGACAGATAAGTAAAGATTTTGATTGGACACAAAAAAAAAAAAACAATGCGGGAAGGTTTTTTTTTTTTTTTATATTATTTGCATTCGCATTCTTCAGGGTTACAGTTCACTAAAACCATAAAAAAAATTTATTTGAAACAAACATTTGGGTTTTTTTTATTTCTTATGAAGAGTGTTTGGGAAATGTCCCGCCCCTTACCATAACTGCCAGTTTCAACACACTACTAACTAACTCAACCAGGCCCCGCCCCTTTATTCTGCAAATGAATTATTTAAATGAGGAATATTGTGACGTGTTCATTCCTGGAAGAAAATTCAAGACTACAATGGAGCAACATAACAGACTAAAGAAAGATGAAGATGGGGGGAAAAGCATGACACATTTCATAATACAACCTCAAAAGATCAAGAAAATTATATTCCTGCTCTATCAGGCCTTCAAGGCAACTTCAAATGAGACAAATTTAAGTCTTTCTGGGAATGTGTTTTCTGCATCAGCTCAAAAAAACTACCAGGGAGGGAAGATAAAGATTCTTTCGTATTGATCTTGTGTTTTTGAAGTGCTTTTGATGAAGTGATGTTTAGTCTGAGCCTCAAATCTAGTTCTAGAATACAAGTACTAACACACTTCTCGTTTATAGTATGTATTAGTTTTTCATTCTGAGCCTCGTCTTAGTTTAAGGTCTCCAACGCTACTAATCTGCAATGGTGCATAAGAGTTTATTCATGCATTCATCAGGAAACAAACATACAATAACTTTGAATGTTACATAAAGAATCAAAAACGTAAATATTTACATAATGTAACTTTCCACCCTGAACATCATGCGTTAACATCTCATCTTAACGAACACTCTCAGAACGTGTGAACAGGTTGTAACGGTGATGTCATGCCTGTCAGAGTAAAGTTTGTTTAGGACAGTGAAGTGTGTTCTGCTCCAGGGACGCTCTCAACTAGACTCTGCACTCTTGCCAGGATGATCTCATTGGCGCAGCTGCAGTCTCCAGTGCCGTAGGGGGCGCTGATGGTCAGCACGCTCGCCACACGAAGAACATCCCCGTCTTCAGTCACCGGGACTCTGTTCTTCTCCAGCCACAGACGCAGATTCTCCCTCCGTGACTTCAGTTCCTCCGTGCTGAGGACCTGCGTTCTGTCCGGCAGGAACAAGCTCTTCATTTGTCTCTCCGTCTCCTCCGTTCCACTCCCGAGGATCTGAACGTCTGTCACCGCGTGACCCAGAATCACCTTTACTGATGGACGCACATGCTCTAGGAAGCTCACCAGCACCACACTGCAATAAACAAACAAACACAATATGAGATGATTCACACTTTGATTCAAAAAGCAAATGATTCAGTGATTCATTGAGTCAAACACTGTTTCTGAAATTGAATACGTCCCTACTATATAGTATGTGAAAAACAGTACGCTAAAAGAACATATAGTATTCGAAAAACATTAGGTGGAAAGTCTCCGGATGACCTACTACTTCCTGTGAGATTCTGAAGTGTGCATACCATGGACATTTTACTGTCCCATGAGGCCACGGGAGAGGATTTATGAATTTCAGTAAAGCGACGCAACTGATGTCGGTAGGTCACGTGACGGTAACAACATGGCGGAGGTAGTAAGTCCGAATTTCATTCATACTACTAAAGTCCCTTACAAGGAAAGTCTGTTCACTCGGCAGCCATATTTGCAACGCCTCCAGGCAGCTATTTCGGGCATTTAAGTCTTATTTATTTAAATGGAGGAATCCTGAAATCTCAAAAACTGCTTGGCGAACTCTCAATTAACATATTTCAAATCAGCAACAAAGTCTAACATGAACTGCCCCATAAATGTTGTTTGTTATGCTCAAATAGCATTAAAAAAGCTTATTTTTCAGGCTAGACCAGCCAATGCGCATGTGCAGTCATAAGCGCGAGTCTCAAGTTTCTATGGGAACCGGAGCTTCTAACGGCTGCTGCAGAGACGCAATGACTTTATCAATCAGCGATTGGCTCTTTTACTTAAAAGGCGGGAGGTATTCCGCCATATTGCGTTTTGCAGTTTCTCCCATTCATAACCGTCGTACTTTTTTAACGGTTGCGAAGTAATTTCGAATTCAAATTAATACGTACTCAGTACGCGATTTTGGATGGCTGCAAAAATGTTTCTAGAAGCCCCAGTCACCTGTTTTATTTAAATATTTGTAAATTAAATATTGCTATGTATGACTATATTTTAAATTAAGATACAAATGTGTATAATATATCATTTATAAACCGTTGAAATTTAAACTTACAGAACATAAAAATTAACTCGCCCATAAAAAAAGAAAAAAAAATCGTTAACAATGTTCCATTAGTTAATGAACAATACTTATACAGCATTTATTAATCTTAGTTAATTTCAGCATTTATTAACGCATTATTATTAAAATCAAACATTTTATCTGTTATTATTATTTAATGGATCTGAGCTAACTTGAACTAACAATTAAAAAAGTTGTGTTTTTATTACCTAACGTTTACAAAGATTCATAAAAACAATGACAAATGTATTGATCATTGTTAGTTAATGCATTAACTAATGCGACCTTATTGTAAAGTGTTACCAGAAAATCAAAGAAATCATATTTTATGTTATTATTATTTTATGATATTTACCTGGCAGAAACGGGGTCCACCGTGAACACGCGTCCCTCAAAGCGCTGCTGATCACGAGCTGTTACACAAACCTCCTGATTGACAAACTCCTGCCACTGCTGAGGACTCCTGTCACTCCACTGCAACATCTCTGCGAACAACTAATCACTTAATCAGCGTTAATGAACTCAAAGACTTCATCTTCACTCTGAAGTTCTGCAGGAGATCGCTTAGCATGTGTGAACGCTAGGCGCGTATGACGTCACTGTCGTAAACGATCGTGTGATTGGTTGGCTGGGTTAGAATTTTTTTTTTAATGAGAATCATAGGAAATGTAGTTTTGGGTGTTGTGGGTTTGCGCATGCGCAAGCGAGTGGTCGTTTGACAGGCGGCTGTTTGTTTCTGTCAGGATTTCATTATTTCACATTATGTCGCGATACGGGCGACACGGAGGCGGTAAGTGCTATAATTCATGAATAATTAACGAATAAAACACGTCCGGAGGCAGAATGCTTCATCTCATATATTAAATATGGCTGGTTATTGAAGAGATGTGATGTGTTTTAGCACGAACTGCTAACTGTAATGGCGCCCTCGCGCAGTAAACACTGGTTAATAATAATAATAATTAATAATATAACTAGTAATACTAATAATCATAACATTATTTCGATTTATACTTTGATTAATTATCAGTTTGTTGGTTTAAAGGTTAATATGAGGATGTTCATGTGTCTTATTTACGTTTTATGTTTTTGTTTCAGTTTGCTCTGTATTTTAGATTTAAAATGATCTTTTGAGTTTTAGTCAGAATTAAACATGTAGATCGTTTAACCGTTTAATTGAAACTGTAAGTGTGAAGGTTATCTTTTTATTAAAGTGCAAAGTTTCACAGGATGTAAAGTTAAAATAAATATTGTTGTTTTTGTTAACTAAAGCTATTAAAATTAATTTTCTTTCAATTGAAAAAAAAACTGAAATGAAATAAAATGTAAGAAAAAAAAAACTTTTTTAAAACTTAAGTAAAATAAAAATAAATTAAAGCTAAATAGAAGTATTTAAAAAAATAGTGGTCAAATCGATTTAATCGTGATTAATCACATCTAACAAAAGTTTATAAAAAGTGTGTGTGTATTGAGATACACATATATTTACAAACTTTTATGTTAGATGCGATTAGCCAGCACTAAAAAAACGAATAAAATGTCAAAAGCACATAACAAAATTACTAAAACTTGACTGAAATTATACAAATAAAAGCTAAATCAAAATATTACTATAATACTATAATAGTTTGAAACAAAATGTCATAGGGGTAGACGTGGCCTAACGGTTGGAGAGTGACAGATGACAGATGTTAAAGTTCTGCTTCTCTCTCAGAAACGAAGGTGTACGTGGGTAACCTGGGCACCGGGGCAGGTAAGGGTGAGCTGGAGCGGGCGTTCGGTTATTACGGGCCGCTGAGAACCGTGTGGATCGCTCGCAACCCTCCGGGATTCGCCTTTGTGGAGTTTGAAGATCCCAGAGATGCTGAGGATGCTGTGCGTGGCCTTGATGGCAAGTGAGTGGGCGGAATCACGGTCAGGTCACGATTCAATGACTCACTCGGAAAGACTTCACTTGTTTCATTACTGGACGAATCAGCGTTTTTGAACAAATCTCTTGAATGAATGATTCAATGACTCACTCATAAAGACTTGTTTCATTAATAATCAGCATTTTTTTTAACAAATCTCTTGAATGAATGATTCAATGACTCGCTCATAAAGACTTGTTTCATTACTAATCAGCATTTTTGAACAAATCTCTTGAATGAATGATTCAATGACTCCCTCATAAAGACTTGTTTCATTACTAATCAGCGTTTTTGAACAAATCTCTTGAATGAATGATTCAATGACTCCCTCATAAAGACTTGTTTCATTACTAATCAGCATTTTTTTAACAAATCTCTTGAATGAATGATTCAATGACTCACTCATTAAGACTTGTTTCATTACTAATCAGCATTTTTTTAACCTCTTGAATGAATGATTCAATGACTCGCTCATAAAGACTTGTTTCATTACTAATCAGCATTTTTTTAACAAATCTCTTGAATGAATGATTCAATGACTCACTCATTAAGACTTGTTTCATTACTAATCAGCATTTTTTTAACAAATCTCTTGAATGAATGATTCAATGACTCACTCATTAAGACTTGTTTCATTACTAATCAGCGTTTTTGAACAAATCTCTTGAATGAATGATTCAATGATTCGCTCATAAAGAATGGTTTCATTACTAATCAGCATTTTTAAACAAATCTCTTGAATGAATGATTCAATGACTCCCTCATAAAGACTTGTTTCATTACTAATCAGCGTTTTTGAACAAATCTCTTGAATGAATGATTCAATGACTCCCTCATAAAGACTTGTTTCATTACTAATCAGCGTTTTTGAACAAATCTCTTGAATGAATGATTCAATGACTCGCTCATAAAGACTTGTTTCATCACTAATCAGCGTTTTTGAACAAATCTCTTGAATGAATGATTCAATGACTCACTCATAAAGACTTGTTTCATGACTAATTAGCATTTTTTAACAAATCTCTTGAATGAATGATTCAATGACTCGCTCATAAAGACTTGTTTCATCACTAATTAGCATTTTTTAACAAATCTCTTGAATGAATGATTCAATGACTCCCTCATAAAGACTTGTTTCATTACTAATCAGCGTTTTTGAACAAATCTCTTGAATGAATGATTCAATGACTCACTCATAAAGACTTGTTTCATTACTAATCAGCGTTTTTGAACAAATCTCTTGAATGAATGATTCAATGACTCACTCATAAAGACTTGTTTCATTAATAATCAGCATTTTTGAACAAATCTCTTGAATGAATGATTCAATGACTCGCTCATAAAGACTTGTTTCATCACTAATCAGCGTTTTTGAACAAATCTCTTGAATGAATGATTCAATGACTCACTCATAAAGACTTGTTTCATGACTAATTAGCATTTTTTAACAAATCTCTTGAATGAATGATTCAATGACTCACTCATTAAGACTTGTTTCATCACTAATCAGCATTTTTGAACAAATCTCTTAAATGAATGATTCAATGACTCATAAAGACTTGTTTCATCACTAATTGTTTCAGGGTGATCTGTGGCTCTCGAACGCGTGTGGAGTTATCCACCGGAATGCCACGGCGTTCCCGATACGACCGTCCGCCGACTCGCCGGCCCTTCGACCCGAACGACCGCTGCTACGAGTGCGGCGAGAAGGGCCACTACGCGTACGACTGTCATCGCTACAGTCGGCGGCGCCGGAGCAGGTAAGGCCAGCTGTGATCTCACCCGGACACCGCTGAACGTTATTGATGAATAAACTGTCATCTGCTGTTTCCTTGTTATATTGTTCCTGCTCTCTCTTCTCTCTCTGTCTGCTTGATTTCCTGTTTATTTGTTTGTGTTGACTTAGATTTTGTGGGTTGGGGGGGATGTTTTGTTGTTTTCTGAACTGATGTTTTCTCTTTGGGATTTCATTTAATGACTGACCTGGTCAAAACCTTTCAGGTTTCATCGTTTGATTCAGAGAGTCACGATCCTTTACGAATTCATGAGGCATCTAGCAAATCCCACACTTTTGATCGCCTGCTATGACCGGGGCACGAGCAGCCACACCCCTTCGCTGAGGCTCCTCCCACTGCTACTTAACTATTCATAGCCCCTCCCCCCCAACCCAAACCTGATGAGAGCGCCAATCCGAGTAAATTCGGCTAGTGATTTGTGCCTACGCTTTTGATAAAGAGAGCATCGAGACCTCAACAGACCACGATCCCGTCTAGAAAAAGCGCCTTGCACACTTCTATCAAGTCTCAATCAAGCGATTTGGCTGTCAATGCGGTCATCGTTAGAAATCCAAGAGAACGACTAGATGCAGAGGTCGGCTGATGATAGATACTTCTAGATCGTCTAGATCTGCTAGACCTCGGTTCCAAAGAGGGTCGACCTGCAAAGTTGCAAGGTTTATTTCAAGTACCAATTAATGTGTCTCTCTGTATATCATTGCCATTGCCTGAACTCAAATCAGTCGTAATGTTTAATGCTGTAAACATTTTTTAAGAACTGTTAGGGTTCTAGGGCTGGACGATATAACACTCCATGAGCATCTAGAAATATCGCAGTAATCTTTTTTTTTTCTCTCTCTCTCTCTGAAATTAGACATTTTAAATCAGAGGAATCATTATTTTAGCCAGTCATTGTAGCTAAGTTGGATTGAAAAAATGTATTGGTAAAGGTAAAATATTTATTTAGTTAATAATCTTGAAGGAAATTAATTTAAAATATATATAAATAAATATTTTTTCCTATTTTTTTACTATGCATAGTAATAAACAAAGTTATTTTTATATTCTAAAACTTATTTTGCAATATTTTTAATGGAAATCAGTGTGTAGTATCATAGTTTAAATTTTTTGAATGAGTATTTATTTAGTTTTATTTTAATTTGAGTTAATTTGTTTTTGGCATTTTTATTAATTACTGTTTTTTAAAATGTCTATAGTTTGAGAATAATATAAAATGAGATTAATTGTTTTTTTTTTTTGTTTTTTTTACATATGTCTATATAGTTTTCATTCATTTTTATCAAGTTATGCTAAATGAAAATGAGAAATTTTGCTAAAAATAAAATCAGTGTTTTATTTAATTTCAGTTAACATTTATTTTATTATTTCAAGTAATTAATTTTTTTAATGGTTTTTTTTGTTGTTTTTTTTACCATTCGTTTGACTTTTGAATCAATTCACAAATAATTTGAAGTGATTTATGGAGCTTTTTTAAAAGCGCTGTTATATGGTCCAGCCCTGTTCTGTACTGTACCTGTAATGTTAATCTGTAATGTGATTGTTTAGTTTAGTTGAGGTCAGTGCCTGAGGGTCACATGAGTCAGTGAATCTGTTTGTCTGGTTCTTTATATCACGCTGACACACGTCTCTCTCCTTTGTTCCCTCCTTGTGTCCTCACATCCGTCCGTCCGTCTCCTCTGGACTCGGACAGGTCTCGTTCCCGTTCCCACTCTCGCTCTCGGTCCAGAGGGAGGAGATACGGTCGCTCTCGCAGCCGCAGCAGGGGGAGAAGGTATGTGTGTGTGTGTGTGTGTGTGTGTGTGTGTGTGTTCTGTGATCTTTCACATGTAAATGCATGTCTCATCCATGTCTCAGGTCCAGATCTTTCTCTCCTCGCCATTCTCGCTCGGGTTCTCCCAGACGCTCCAGATCTGTGACGCCCAAACGATCCAGGTGAGTGACGTGCGCACTTTAGCCAGGGTGGTAATAATTTTAATTTTTAATTTTAAATTAAAATTGGTATGCCCCACATAGTTTACTGTGAGATCATTCATATTAGTTTGATCAAAGTATTGTATTTACATGAGTTCAAGTTTAATTACAATATTGTGTCTCTGAGGTGTTTGGTTCTGTCATTTGAGTTGATTGATTCTTTCTTTGACCCATCCAGGTCCATATCCCGTTCTCGCTCCCGATCCGGCTCCGGTCCCAGGAGCAGGTAACACAGTATCGCAGCTGGTCAGGTGTCATGCCACGTCTGGCTTCGTGTTGCCGTATGAACTGTGTGTGTGTTCAGTCACGTGGGTTTGTGTTGATGGGGAACTTCTGTTTCTGTAGGTCTGGTTCAGTCGGGAGATCCAAATCCGGCTCTCGGGCTAGAAGGTGAGAACACACACTCACACTCACACTCTCACACACATACTCACACATACACACACACACACTCACACACACACACACACACACACACACACACACTTGCTCTCAAACACTCTCACACACACACACATTTGCACTCTCACACTGACACTCTCAAACACACACACACACACACACACACACACACACACACACACTCACTCACACATACTCACACACACCTGCTCTCAAACACACTCACACACACCTGCTCTCAAACACACTCACACACACTCTCAAACACTCCCACACATGCTCTCACACACACACTCTCATACATGCTCATACAAACACACTGTCAATCACACTCACATACACACTCTCAAGCACACTTGCACGCGCACACACACACACTCACACACACTCTCTCACACACTCTCAAACACACTCACACACACACTCTCAAACACATTCACATACACACTCTCACATACAAACACACTCACACAAACACACTCACATACACACTCTCAAACACACTCACACACACACACTTTCAAACACGCACAATCACACACAAACACACGCTCTCAAACACACTCGCTCGCACACACTCACTCACAGATACTCACACACAAGCTCTCAAACACACACACACTCACACACACAGATACTCACACACACAAGCTCTCAAACACACTCACACACACTCTCACTCACTGATACTCACGCACACACACAAGCTCTCAACACACTCACACACACTCACTCACAGATACACACACACACACTCGCTCACAGATACTCACACACACTCGCTCACAGATACTCACACACACTCGCTCACAGATACTCACACACACTCGCTCACAGATACTCACACACACAAGCTCTCAAACTCACACACACACACTCACTCACACATACACTCTCATACATGCTCATACAAACACACTGTCAATCACACTCACATACACACTCTCAAGCACACTTGCACACACACACACACTCACACACACTCTCTCACACACTCTCAAACACACTCACACAAACACTCTCAAACACACTCACACACACACTTTCAAACACGCACAATCACACACAAACACACGCTCTCAAACACACTCGCTCGCACACACTCACTCACAGATACTCACACACAAGCTCTCAAACACACTCACACACACAGTCACTCACAGATACTCACACACACAAGCTCTCACACTCACACACACACACACACACTCACTCACTGATACTCACGCACACACACAAGCTCTCAACACACTCACACACACTCACTCACTCACAGATACACTCACACACACAAGCTCTCACACTCACACACACACACACACACTCACTCACAGATACTCACACACAAGCTCTCAAACACACACACACACACACACACACTCACTCACACATACACACACTTACTCACACACACATCATGCTCCAGCACCTCATCAGACATCAAGACTCCTTGTCGTACTGTAAGAATGTCAGTAATGTGAACATGTGACATGCATGAACGATCAGAGTCAGAAAGAGCTTTATAGCAAAGTCAAGATTATCACTAATGCAAAACAAAAATCTCAATTTCATTTGTCGTTCTGCTTCAGTACTTGCACTTCCTCTAAAGATTGGAATGATTAAGATTTTTTTAATGTTAAATCATAATCATACGTCTGATCACTAGTGTAGTATATGGTAATGTTCTCCATTAAGAATCTCATAACAAACACCTCTATATATGTGGTTTCCACTCCTAAATGACCCAAACAGTAGAAGCACGTGATCTGATTACATAAACATCATGAGATGTTATTCTGGTCCGGATGGTGTGTGTTCAGCTGCATGCGTTTGTCAGTTTGCAGTATGTCACACACTCACTGTCGCATGCAAACAGCAAAGCCACCGACACACTTCCTGTGCTTGTTAATCTTAAGAGGCATTTTTGCTTAAATCTCAGCGGCTCCAAATCTAGGGCTTCACCTCAAAAGCAGAGGTAGGTCCCCCCACAGGATGAGAAACACTGTTTAGTGTGGGAGTGACGGGGTGAATGACATGCTGACTCAAAATAAACCTTTTCCTTGTTTTCTGTTTGCAGTCGTTCGCCCTCTCGAAGCCCCGCAGGAAGTGAGAGTCCAGAGCGAGACGACTGAAGTGCCCTGTTTCTCTTCTCGAAGCACCTCAGTTTCAGGAGATGTGTGTTTGTTATCAGGGGTTTCGGCGTTTATTGCAGTACAAGTGAAGTAATAATTAAAAAATGCAAGTTTGATTGTAAGGAAGCTCTTGTTTGAGGAGCAGAATATTTTGAGTTTATTTTTCTCTAGATGAGGAGAGAGTTTGTCTGATTTTCTACCTGTTTTGTTGTGCGGTACATGTGTTCCTGCATCTGTTTGAGTTTTGTATGCATATTAAAAGAAGTTAAAACACTTTCTCTCTGTGCGATTTCTTCATGTGCTAATGACGCTATACCAGAAGGTGGCGCCGTCGTTCATTTAACGGTGGTTTGTGCAGCTCTGTTTCACAGATAAAACATTTTTACTTCTGACAACAGTTGTTTACTTTTAAAATTTTATTTCAATCTATTAATCACGTCAACTGCATCCAAAACCTGAAAATCTTCACGGGCCAGATGGCATCAAGACACATACAATTTGTGTCATCTCACTGCCTTCACACTGCAAAAAATGATTTTCTTATTCAATATTTTTTGTCTTGTTTTCCAGTACAAATATCTAAACATTCTTAAATCAAGATACATTTACTTGAGAAGCAAAATGACTTAGAAATTAAGTCGTTTACTGATTGATCAAAATTAAGCGAGTTTATGCTTAAAGCAAGACCAAATATTTGCCAATAGAGTCAGAAACATAATCTTGTTTTCCCTTTGAATTAGGTTGATATTTCTGACCCCACTGACAGATATTTGTTCTTGTTTTAAGCATAAACATTTTCATAAAACAAAACTTATCTTAAGTGATTTTGCTTCTCAAGTAGATGCATCTTGATTTAAGAATGTTGAGATATTTTTACTGGAAAACAAGACAAAAATATCATTTTTTGCAGTTCATCTAATCTGTTTTTGAAGGCAGCATGAATGTGTCCTTAGCAGTCTGTGATATCCCACAATCCTCTAAAAATGCTGTTGAAAGTGATTGAAAGTAAATTAATTGTTTTTAATTGCTTTAACATTCCATTTTGACAGTGAATTATGGTTTATGTTTTAAAGCTCACTTGTATTTGTTGTAAATCAAAGATTCAGCTAAAATATTTGCTTACAGTCTGAGATTTAAGTTTAAATATTGCTTGAACAACACATTCACATGTTCACGGTTCTCTGATGTTGGGTAAGGTTAAAAAAATCATTTTTTCAGTGAGTGTTTTATTTTTAATATTTTAAAATCATTTATATAATATTTGAAAATTATTTATTTGCACCTTCAGAACCAAAGTCCCGTTAAAGGAAAGTAAGTTCACTCGGCGGCCATATTTGCAACGCCTCGGGACCGCTATTTCAGGCATCCAAGACCATGTATTATATATTTGAATCCTGAAATCTCAAAAACTGCTTACCGAACTCACTATTAAATAACAGATTTGAAATTAGCAACAAAATCTGACATAAACTGACCCATAAATGTTGTTTCTTATGCTCCAATAGGGTTAAAAAAGCTTATTTTTCAGGTTTGACCAGCCAATGCGCATGTGCAGTCATAAGCGCGAGTCTCAGGTTTCTATGGGAACCGAAGCTTCTAACGGCTGCTGCAGTGACGCAATGACTTTATCAATCAGAGATTGGCTCTTTTACTTATAAGGCGGGAAGTATTCCGCCATATTGCGTGTCGAAATTTCTCCTATTCATAACCGTCTTTCTATATAGAGGGTGTGCATAGGCGTCACTTTCCCGCCAGAACGCGCTCCCTCAGCCGGACTGAGTGGCAAAAGAACCTGCTGCATGACTGGATTTAATAGGGGAATCTGCGAAAACGCGAGTAAAACAAACGATTACACTAAAGGTTGGGCTCGAAAGTGTACAACTTGTCAAATAAACCTAATCCATGGATACTGACATGCAGCCAGGAATCGTGTTTCCTGACATTTATATGTGCCTGATTTCGACGCCGGGGAAATACATAAAGCAAATCTTCCTGTGAATGTTTTATATAACAACAATATAGGTAGGTTTAAATCCGAGTAATCACTTATATCAATGTTATATGTATCATATCGTCCAGCACTAAAACTTGTATAGTTTTTGTCAGTGTTTATTTAAAAACACCCAATTATGCTGAATAATAGATGGTAAATATTTAATTGATGAGTTGTCAACGCAATATATAACAATACAATATATAGGGTATGATTTTACCCCGCAATCCAACATTTTGACACAAAATGATAACTGCAAAACATGTTTCTTTGCCTGGAGTCCAGCTGTTTCTGTGAATTGCAGCGACCTATTTGCTTCTTTTTTCTGTAGCTTTCAGCAGTCTGTAAAAATATACCTCAGATTTTGTGTCAAAGCTATTTGTACAGTCAGTCGCAAAGCACATTCCCGTTTTGGATGCGTGTTTTTCCGCGGCATTCACGCTGAAAACCAATGCTGCCACTTTTGCCACTCAGTGGGCGTAACCGCAGTCATAACGTCGACAGTGACGTCACGTGCATACCCTCTATAGTTTTTGTTCAGAACCCAGTTGACATTTTAATGTTTATTGACAGGCGGATCAGGTTTGAATCACTGTTACAGTTTGTGTTGAGTTTACAAATTTAAATCAGTTTTGATATTGTGAGTATTAAAACTTCAGCGTTGTTTCAATTTATGTGATTTCAATGTCCCCCCCCCCCCCCCACATTGAAACAAGTGACATCATTTCAACAGTAATTGAAATTGAAAACAGTAAGTATCTTATTTACCTTTTTACAACTAGTTAGCTTTTAAACTCGGTTTTCTTTGTTTACGACCATTTAGCTTTAAACATTGTTTTAATGTTGTTTCAATGTTTTTTCAGCACTGAAACAGCTGATGACATTGTTTTAATCACAAATGTTATTTATTCTCTGTGCATTTATCCTATTATAGTTGTTGTGTGAACTCTGCTATTGTTTTACATTTAGCATGTTTTTTTTATTTGAAAGCTGATCTGAAACCATCATACTTTCTGACATCATGTCACATGACCATCATATTCTGTGTGTGGTTTGACAGATTATCCTTGTTTTTTTTTTACCTCTGCTAAACCAACAGGCCTCTTCAGTTGTAGCATGTAGAGATGGAGGATGGATGTGGGCGTCTCTGCTGCTGCTCTGCTGGTTTATTTGACTCTCTTTGTCCCGTTTTAGCCGTTTGAACGTCACCCAGCTAACACTCTTTTAATAGCTCCATTAGCTGAAGGCAGAATGTCACTTACTGCACACAGTCGCCCTTCATTTGAGTCTGTGAGGGACTGTGTGTGTGTGTGTGTAATGAGAATCACATGCCCAAGTGATCACATCACTGTGATTATACATCTAAAAGTGTGTATTACTGTATATACGTGTCTCCTGTGATGCTGCTACTTTACTAAGTGATCAGACGCAGCATTTTCACCATAAAACCCCACAGATACACGTTGAAGGAGGAACCGAGTCACAGACCAGAAGGTCACAGAGACACTTTTCACACCAGACAGGAAGAAAACACATAGCAGCCACCTAACACACCCTAGCAACCATCCACAGCACTATGGTGGTGAGTTTTGCACAGGTAAATACTAGTAATCACACATTTTTAATAGTATTAGTTTTTAAGTAATGATAATAACCCTTTAGTTTCCATTGATCCATCCATCCAGTTGCTGGACTTTTGGAACGGGCACGCGACCGGAAGTAAACTGTTAACAGCCCTAGCTAAAGAACGCAAAAAATCGCTAAGCAGCAACAAAGAGGATGGCGTAATGGATCATTTAATCATTTGACATAGTAAAAAAATAAATTACATTTTTAAAAAAAGGACAGAGAATGGTTGATTTTGGCGTTAAATAACATACAAATACAATTACAATACCAAATAACCATAAAACATAACATTTACTTATCTAATCTGTCACGTATTATCGACGACGGCAAATTGACCCTTCGTCAGGAGTTTGATTGACAAGCGATCTATCCAGTCATAACGCCGAATCCGCCATTTTGTCTGACAAAGCAGTCAGGAGTTAGCAGATTAACCTCGGTGGACTTGAACTTGAAAAATGGTGTGTATTAACGTCTTTCTGCGTTTGAAACAACATTTCTTCTCATGTTCATTCATGTTTATTTGATGCTATAAATGAACTAGTAGGAAGAGATGCTCGGTTCACGAGCCGCTTGAGCTGAGGTGCTACAGCAATCTGTCACGACACATTAAAGAGCCACAAAATGGTTTTTATTGTTCAAATTTCTTAAAAAATTACAGTTTGAAAGCTGGGACTTTGTTTAATAATCATAAGTAACCTGCTCTGTCTTGTCTGTCGACGTGTTGTCAGTGTCCTCTTTGCTCCGCAATGTTTTTTTCACTCTGTGTGCCGTGACAGCGCCATGGCTTGTCGGACAAAGCAACAGTAACTAAGGGGGGCGGGTCTTTGCGAAGGCTCAATTGGCTATTCTCCAGTAGTAGACGGTTACAGTAGAACGTCAAGAATTAAAAGTTAAATTCGCTCATGCGCAACAGAACGCCATTGTCATGAGAAATCAAGTCATGAGGAATCGGGTCCCCTTTAGGACCCAGGCGGTAATGCCTGATCAAAAGTTATCATGATGTCTTGACTAATTATAACCTATTATATTGGATATATAATATATGATATTGGAAGCAAAAAACATACCTAATATGTAAGCTAAGCTAGCAAGCTAATGGGGTAGATGTATGCTATGCTAGTACATAAGCTAACTAAAAAACAGTAAGAAAGAGAAATGCTTGATTTTAGTTATATTCTAGTATATGAACCATGTAATTTAAAAGACATTAATGGTCATTATAAGTCATTTTAAACGATATAAATCATAATGTGATTTTGTATCAGCAGTTGCTGCTTAAAATCAAGTTTTTAATGTTGTTTATATGTCTATGTGGTGTTTTTAATATACTTTAAGACAAACCATGTGCAAATTCATAAGTCAAGACCATTGCTGAGTATATTCTCCTTAAAACTGCAGTGAAAAAAAAGAAATCGCTGGTGTCTGTGACGTCACAAACTACCTTGTAACCAATCACGTCAACGTGCCGGCGGGCTTTAGCATATCATTAACAGCGAACTAGCAGGGGAGTCTCGAAAGAAGCCAGGTTATATTTTTCTGTTGATATGAAAAATCGTGTAGATTTAGCAACATGGCGGGTGTATGATGCATAATTACGTTGTTATGATGAACTATATGCCTTCCTCTGCAGATGTTCAAAGCGTTTGTAAGGATACTGATTGTTAGAAGGCATCTGTGGCGAACGGGAACATGATTTGTGTAACAATAGAAACGCATTATTAGCTGTTTGATAACATAGTCAAGCAAAAGGCTAATCATTTTAATTACCGTTATGTGTCCGATGTTGTACCATTGTGCAGCGTTTACCTCAGTAAGTTGACCGAGTGGATCTCTGAGCTGGCGTTAGAGCAAGTGGAGGCGGGGCTAATTTGTATATTCATTGATCCGCGTATATTAAATGAGGCAAGGTTGTAGCGGTACATTCAAGCTATTTTAAGGCATGTGATTTTAGTGATCAAAGATGAGTTTTAAGGGATAAAATTATTGATTAAAGTGGGACTTTAAAGTTTGAATGCTCATCATCATGTGATTAAGGTTTCAATGGGATTCTCTACATAAATGAATCTTAAAGTTGCCTTACCAGAAGAGATTAGTTGCCATAATGATGTCTTTGGCTTGTGAACATGTTAAGAGTGATTTTACCACAGTAAAACGTTGTTTGACATGATGCTGCAGAGCATTAATCAAGGTATTTTCAGTGTCCTGAATGTTTCTTTTCCAGTCGCATTTCCCACAAATCCCAGTGGTTCAATCAGAATGGCAGTGAAGAGCAGCATGTTTTTATCATTACATGTGGTTTAATGAGCGAATGACCTCAGAAACGTGGTTCCTCTTTCCTTTAGAAGTAATTCAGCACACACATTACAACACGTGTCATGAAACTCTCATAAACTATCATCAGTTCATGTGCTTTACTGAGCGATTTGGACAAACCGTCTCTAGTGAGGTGTTCTACCTCTGTGCAGCGCATGATTCATAAAGCAGATCGTGTTTTTATAAGAGCTTGTTTTGTAATGGTTAGTAATTCAGTAGCTTGAGATTAAACACTAGAGGTCTTCATGTGAATCTGAGATGAACACACACACACTCGGTGTTGTTGTTCTCATCTCAAACCTCAGCAGCCGCTGTCAGGTTACAAAACTCTCACACGGCGGTTGCGTTTGAGAGGGTGAAGACGACTTCCTCTGGCCGTTTCCTTTCCTTGTTCTCTTTTAGCTCTTACTGTGGGCCTCGCTGACAGAAACAAAGACGTGTTGATTAGCGTTCAGATCAAATTATATGCGTTATGATCTTTGCACGGATGAAGATTATCACAAATTTTTAATTCTGTGAATGTTGTGAAATGAGGAACTCAGAGTTCGATGATAAATGTGTTAATGATGAGTGACTGAGGTGTCGTTTAACACACACTTTCAGCCCTTATATCAGTGATTATTAGATCACTATCACAGATGTCTGTTGTGCCTCACTCTTTTCCTCTACTGATTGTGCAGATGTTTGACTTCACATTATGAGCTTCCTGTCAGTGTGTTTGGTGGCATTTGGTGATTCTGTGTTTAGCGCATGATGTGGACCATGACGTGTGTGTTTGTGTGTATTTATACCTACATAACCACATTTTGGGCACAAATTTGTACCAAGACGTAAGAAAAAGTGACCTGATAAAAGCTTCTTTTGTGCACATCCTCATTTGTAAAAACAGTAAAAGATAACGTATGTGTGTGTAACGAAGCGAGACTCAGGCGGGGATCCATTTGCTAGCTTTATTATAAAAGAACGTGGTCGTACAGGCAGGGTCAAAGCAGGGGCAAACAGGAACAGCAGGGACAGGCAGAATCGTAGTCAGGATACAGGCAATAGTCAGGGCAGGCAGAAAACACTCACAGAACAGTATACCAGGCAAGGATCAAAAGTAGGCAGCAACGGGTCGATAACGGGTAACAGACAGGATCGGAAACAAACAGGCAGACAGGAAATAAACGCTCAGAATTGCAACAAGGGTTAACAAGACTTCGCAATGAGGTGGTGTGTGTGTGAGTCCTTTATAGTCCAGGTAATGATCTGCAGGTGTGTGTGGCAATTGGTGATTGGAGTGGAGTGTGCATGTGATTGGAAGGGAGGATTGTGGGAAATGGAGTCCAGGAACTGACAGGAACAGACGGTGATTATGACAGTGTGAGTGTGTGTTCTTGTATATATGGTTTATGAGGACACACTTCCTGTGTCTTCGTAAACCAAATGGCTTAAAAAACATACTAAACTGTGTTTTTTGAAATTCTAAAAATGCAGACAGTTTCCTGTGATGGGTAGGTTTAGGGGCAGTGTAGAGTAGAGAATATACTGTTTGTACAGTATATAAACCATCACGCCTATGGAGAGTCCCAATAAACCACATATACAAGGGTGAGTGTGTGTGTGTGTGTGTGTGTGTGTGTGTGTGTGTGTGTGTGTGTGTGTGTGTGTGTGTGAGTGAGTGAGGGTATGTGAGTGTGTGTGTGTGTGTGTGTGTGTGTGTGTGTGAGTGAGTGAGTGAGTGTGTGTGTGTGTGTGAGTGAGTGTGTGCAGGAGTGTGTGTGTAAGTGTCTGCATGTGAGTGTGTTAGTGTGTGTGCGGATGTGTCTGCGTGTGTATGAGCGTGTGTTTGTGTGTGTGTGAGTGCGTGTTTGTGCGTGATTGCATGTTTGTGAGCGTGTGATTGTGCATCTGTGTGTGAGTGCATGTCTGTGTGTGAGTGAATGTTTGTGTGAGTGAGTGTGTGAGTGTGTTTGTGTGAGTGCGTGTTTGTGAGTGCATGTGTGTGAGTGAGTGCGTGTGTGAGTGCGTGTTTGTGTGTGAGTGCGTGTTTGTGTGTGAGTGCGTGTTTGTGTGTGAGTGTTTGTGTGTGAGTGCGTGTTTGTGTGTGAGTGCGTGTTTGTGTGTGAGTGAGTGTGTGAGTGCGTGTTTGTGTGTGAGTGCGTGTTTGTGTGTTAGTGCGTGTTTGTGTGTGAGTGAGTGCGTGTGTGTGAGTGCGTGTTTGTGTGTGAGTGAGTGTGTGTGAGTGAGTGTGAGTGCGTGTTTGTGAGTGCATGTGTGTGAGTGAGTGCGTGTGTGAGTGCGTGTTTGTGTGTGAGTGCGTGTTTGTGTGAGTGCGTGTTTGTGTGTGAGTGCGTGTTTGTGTGTGAGTGAGTGTGTGAGTGCGTGTTTGTGTGTGAGTGCGTGTTTGTGTGTGAGTGCGTGTTTGTGTGTGAGTGAGTGCGTGTGTGTGAGTGCGTGTTTGTGTGTGAGTGAGTGTGTGAGTGTGTGTGAGTGAGTGTGAGTGCGTGTTTGTGAGTGCATGTGTGTGAGTGAGTGCGTGTGTGAGTGCGTGTTTGTGTGTGAGTGCGTGTTTGTGCATGTGTGTGAGTGCGTGTGTGTGAGTGTTTGTGTGTGTGTGCTTGTTTGTGTGTGAGTGCGTGTTTGTGTGTGAGTGTTTGTGTGTGAGTGCGTGTTTGTGTGTGAGTGAGTGCGTGTGTATGAGTGCGTGTTTGTGTGTGAGTGCGTGTGTGTGAGTGCGGGTGACTGGGTGTGTGTGTGTGTGTGTGTGTGTGTGCGGGTGACTGTGTGAGTGTGTGTGTGTGTGTGTGTGTGTGTGTGTGCAGGTGACTGTGTGAGTGTGTGTGTGTGAGGTGTGAGTGTGTACGTTCATGTGTGTGAGTGCTTGTGAGTGTGTGTGTGTCTCTGTGTGTGTGCAGTAAAGAGCATAAGGCCATTAAAAGCCAGAGTCCTATAATGCCCTCCGTGTATCTGTGCTGTCTGTCTCAGTCCAGACTTATTTACCCAGAATCCTCTCAACAGCGCAGATAATGCACTGCTGCAGACTGTTACATTTACAGCACAGATAGAGACAGACACGCAGCGCTCTATACATATTAAACACAGGAGGATCTGAACTCTCTTCCTCTGTGTTCAGTTTAGTATGATCCTGTTCTATTTGTTTATCTAATAATGCAAAACAATTTATTTATGGAATATTGCAGTGTTTATTATAAATGATTAATCAGTGCACTTCATTATTGTTTTAAATTCATGTTCCTCATAATCTTGAATCAGAATAACTTCCTCTTGCAGCATCTCTTCTCTGATGACGAGGGCGGGGCAACCTGTCACTCACATGAGATCCACCAATAGCAAACCACAGCCATCCAATCAATTCCCCACAGACAAAATCAAGCCCCGCCCTACATTTGTTCTTGTTTGAGAAGCAGTTTCACTCAGATATACAGCACAATAGAGAAGAAAAGATGAGCGCAACTTCCCTTTCATGCCGACTTTATCATTTTAAGAGGTGACATGAAGCTTTTAAAGTCTTCCATTTGATTCAAACTCTTTAGAAAGGACCAAAAACTCTCCTTACATCACTGAAACACAAAATATCTGTTGTTTATTAATGAAGGATTCCAGCTGTGACTGCTGCATTATTAATTATATAGCTTAAAGCATCACACACAAATATCTTTATAAAATGATCCTCTGTGCAACATCTGACGCTTCCGTCATGAAAACTGTTGAATACTGGAGATTTTAATCTTCTGAATCGTTTGAATCATGTAATTTTAATCTTGCTGTCTAATATTGAGCTCAAATAGAATCGTGTATGGTGGACGTTCTTCTGAATCTTGTTTATAGTTTGTAACGCAGGAACCTGATGATCAATGCACATCTCTGAGTCTGTGTGTCTCTTCATGTGAAATCAGGCCAGTGTGTAGGCTGGAGAAGAGCTGGAATCGAGTCTAAGTGCTCCTGCTGTAAGTAGGTCAGCCGTCAGTATCTCTAATAAATCGACTGTAGAGCTCCAGCCTTCAGCCTGTCACAATATGATCAATAAACACTTGCATGATGCTCAAAAAATCTCATGATTTGTCGCTAAATAAGCTGCTTGTCAGATTGAACAAAAGCGTGATGGTCTGCAGTAATGAGTTAATGAGCCGGTCAGACGGGCCGGTCGGGATTCCAGCCATCCTGACTTCTGACTGACCCGTCAACACAAGAGTCTCACGCAGGCTTCAGATATGATCTCATCTAATTAACTGAGAAACGGCCGAGGCTAAATATAACTTCATAATTAGTATCATCATTGATGACCCTCTTTGTTGGAGCTGCAGGTGTGAGTTCAGACGGGATGAGCTGCAATCTGTTACGCTATTAATGTTATTATTTTGTTTTTGGTGAAACAAATTTAAAGCTATCCATCTGTCCGTCTATCTATCTATCTCTCTATCCTTCTGCCCATCCATCCATCTATCCGTCCATCCATCCATCCACCCATCTATCTGTCCGTCCATCCATCTATCAATCCACCCATCCGTCCATCCATCCACCCACCTATCTATCTATCTATCTATCTATCCTTCCGTCCATCCATCCATCCATCCATCCATCCATCCATCCATCTATCCATCCTTCTGTCCATCCTTCTATCTGTCTGTCTGTCTGTCCGTCTATCTATCTATCTATCTATCTATCTATCTATCTATTCTGCCCATCCATCCATCCGTCCATCCATCCATCCTTCTGTCCATCCTTCTATCTGTCTGTCTGTCTGTCCGTCTATCTATCTATCTATCTATCTATCTATCTATTCTTCTGCCCATCCATCCATCCATCCATCCGTCCGTCCATCCATCTATCCTTCTGTCCATCCGTCCATCCATCCATCCATCCATCCATCCATCCATCCATCCACCTATCAGTCTGTCTGTCTGTCTGTCCGTCTATCCATCCATCCATCCATCCATCCATCATCCATCCATCCGTCTGTCCGTCTGTCTGTCCGTCTATCTATCTATCTATCTAATCATCCATCTATCCATCCATCTGTCTGTCTGTCTGTCTGTCTGTCTATCTATCTATCTATCTATCTATCTATCTATCTGTCTATCTATCTATCCGTCTGTCTATCCATCCATCCATCCATCTGTCCGTCCATCCATCAATCTGTCCGTCTGTCTTCCGTAATCTTCATCTATCTATCTATCTATCTATCTATCTATCTATCTATCTATCTATCTATCTATGCGTCTGTCTATCCGTCCATCTATCTATCTATCTATCTATCTATCTATCTATCTATCTGTCTGTCCGTCTATCCATCTATCTATCTAATCATCCATCTATCCATCCATCCATCCGTCTGTCTGTCTGTCTGTCTGTCTATCTATCTATCCGTCTGTCTATCCATCCATCCATCCATCCATCTGTCCGTCCATCCATCCATCTGTCCGTCCGTCTTCCGTAATCTTCATCTATCTATCTATCTATCTATCTATCTATGTGTCTGTCTATCCGTCCGTCCATCTATCTATCTATCTATCTATCTATCTATCTATCTATCTATCTATCTATCTATCCTTCTGCCCATTCATCTATCTAGCTATCTATCTATCTATCTATCTATCTATCTATCTATCTATCTATCTATCTATCTATCTATCTGCCCATCCACCCATCTATCCATCCATCCGTCTATCCTTCCGTCCATCCATCCATCCATCCATCCATCCATCCATCCATCCACCTGTCTATCCATCCATCCGTCCATCCATCCGTCCATCCATCCATCATTCTATCTGTTCAGATGGGATGAGTTTGAATCTATCATGTTTTGTTATTAGTTTCATTTTTAGTGAAACAAATATAAAGCATATGAACTCTCATGTACATGAGCTGTACACTGAAAATAATTGGTGGAGAAACAATTTTCACTCTAATTTCACAAATAATTACCAAAAAATGGCAAGTAACATTTCAGTAGAAAGTCTTAAATAGTATTTTCTTATAAAACATACTCCAATAATCTTTAGTTTTTATTTACAACTTTGAAAAATAATCTTTTACAGTGTATTTTATAGCAGTTATCTAAAGAACCTTGAGAGAATTGTGGGTATTTTCCCCTGTACATCAGCTCGAGCAGAATCATGACTTCTGTTCCACCTGTTTGACTTCATTGTGTTTGTAAGTTCAAAACCCCTGACCTGAAACCTGTTGGGCTGTAGATGCCCGTTACAGGAAAGACACAGTGAACTGACGACGATACACGCACACAAGATGTTTGTTCAAGAGCTCGTCTGCTATTTTAGGGTGACTATTTTTATGGTCTGCACAAGTATTCACACACCCCTGAGATATTCTGACACCGACTGTGAAAATGTGTGCATAGAAATATGCACTTCAATGCTAAAAATATTTTTCTTACTCAATATTTTTGTCTTGTTTTACAGTACAAACATCTAAACATTCATAAACAAAGATGCATTTACTTTAGAAGCAAAATGATTTTTAAAAATGTCAGGAAAATAAACTTAATTCAAAGGGAAAACAAGATCATTTTCCCCCACCTTCAGATATTTTTCTTGTTTTAAGCATAAACTCATTTCAATTTGATAAAGTTTTGTTGGAAAACAAGTCGTAATAAATTATTTTTTTTCTCAAGTAAATGTATCTTGATTTTTGATTTTGTACTGGAAAACAAGACAAAAATACTGAGGAAGAAAATCATTTTGCTTAGTATTTTTGTCTTGTTTTCTATTAAAAATAAATAAGCATTCTTAAATAAAAATGCATGTACTTAAGATATTACATCTTGTTTTCTGAAAAATCATCAACATTTGTGCATAAAACAAGAAAAAACATCTCAGTGGGGTCAGAAAAAACAAGATTATTTTATTAACCCCAAATGAGAGATATTTGTTCTTGTTTTAAGCGTAAACTCACTTCATTTTGATCAATTTTTAACATAAACAAGACATGCTATCCTAAGTCATTTTGCTTCTCAAGTAAATGTATCTTGATTTAAAGATGTTTAGATGTTTGTACTGGAACACAAGGCAAAAATACTGAGTAAGAGTGGCTATAAAAACCCTTCATAACAGCCGCATGACTCTTTTTCGGTGATCTTCTCAAGCAGTTTGCACACACATGCAAAGCAAAGGCATGTTTGTGCAGCACACCTCTGTCCTAGATAGATCTCTGTGGTTTTCCAGGTTTAGCAGCACTATCTCTTCAGTCTGGGAAGATGAAACGCCTCCCGCATAAACATATTCTGATGCTAGAAAAGCACCTGCCGCTCCACCGGGTGCAAAACGCTATTTGATGCAAATTTCCTTCCTAGTGAACAAAAGGTAGAACAGAGACGATTGCTTAGAAATCACACATTTTGCTCTCCACCAACATGGCAGGAGACATTATTATCATTGTCTGTTTATTTCACATGATTTATTGGATGTGTTCTGGCTGTGGAGAGACGTGCAGTGCGTCTCAGATGGGCTGTAATTGCTGCTGAAGTGTGCATACTTCTCAAAGAGCTTCTGACGCTGGGAACTGTGGGAGAGTCGGCCCAGAATGCTAGCCGCATCTTTACTTCTGGTTTCCACTTCATGAACCCACAGACGTCCAAATCTGAGCTGACAGCTGGAGGAATCATGGGAGAGACTGCAGACAGACTCATGTAAACAACATCTGAAATCAGTCTCAGCAGTCTCTAGTGTCCATGAGAACATAAACACAGAGAACATGAACCATCAATTTATCTGTCTATCGTTCGGCCTGTCCGTCTGTGTGTCTGTCCATCTGTCTATCGTCCGTCCGTCTGTCTTTCTATCGTTCGGCCTGTCTGTCTGTCTGTTTGTCTGTCTGTCTATCTATCTGTCGTTCAGCCTGTCTGTCTGTCTGTCCATCTGTCTGTCATTCAAGCCTGTCCGTCCGTCTGTCTGTCTGTCCGTCCGTCCGTCTTTCTGTCCGTCCATCTGTCTGTCCGTCTGTCTATCTTTCGGCCTGTCCATCTGTCTGTCCGCCTGTCTGTTGTTCGGCCTGTCCGTCCGTCTGTCTGTCTGTCTGTCTATCATTTGGTCTGACAGTCTGTCTGTCTATCGTTAGGTCAGTCTCTCTGTCTGTCTGTTGTTCGTTCATTAAGTCTATCATTCGGTCCGTCTGTCTGTCTATCGTTCGGTCTGTCATTCGGTCTGACAGTCTGTCTGTCGTTCGGCCTGTCTGTCTGTCCATCTGTCTATCGTTAGGTCGGTCTGTCTGTCAGTCTATCAGTCTGTCTATCGTTCGGCCTGTCCGTCCATCTGTCTGTCTGTCTGTCTATCGTTCGGTCTGACAGTCTGTCTGTCTGTCTGTCTGTCCGTCGTTCTGCCCATCTGGCTTTCGTTAGGTCAGTCTCTCTGTCTGTCTGTTGTTCGTTCGTTCAGTCTATCATTCGGTCCGTCTGTCTGTCTATCGTTCGGTTTGTCTGTCTGTCATTCAGTCTGACAGTCTGTCTGTCTGTCGTTCGGCCTGTCTGTCTGTCTGTCCATCTATCTGTCGTTCGGCCTGTCTGTCTGTCTGTCCATCTGTCTGTTGTTCAGCCTGTCCGTCCGTCTGTCCATCTGTCTGTCCGCCTGTCAGTCGTTCGGCCTGGCCGTCCGTCTGTCTGTCTGTCTGTCTATCGTTCGGCCTGTCTGTCTGTCTATCGTTAGGTCGGTCTGTCTGTCTATCGTTCGGTCTGACAGTCTGTCTGTCTATCTATCATTAGGTTTGTCTGTCTGTCCATCTGTCTATCATTAGGTCGGTCTGTCTGTCAGTCTATCAGTCTGTCTATCGTTCGGTCTGACAGTCTGTCTGTCTGTCTGTCTGTCTGTCCGTCGGTCTGCCCATCTGGCTATCGTTAGGTCAGTCTCTCTGTCTGTCTGTTGTTCGTTCGTTCAGTCTATCATTCGGTCCGTTTGTCTGTCTATCTTTCGGTTTGTCTGTCTGTCATTCGGTCTGACAGTCTGTCTGTCTGTTGTTCGGCCTGTCTGTCTGTCCATCTGTCTATCGTTAGGTCGGTCTGTCTGTCTGTCTGTTGTTCGTTCGTTCAGTCGATCTGTCTATCATTCGGTCTGTCCATCCGTCTGTCTATCGTTCTGTCTGTCCGTCCATCTGTCTGTGTGTCTGTCTATCTATCACATGATGTTGTTTTAATTCAGTCATGTCTTGACTTTACTGTTGTATTAATATTCTGTGATCTCAGACTGATTTAACTGTTCTAACAGATTTAACTGCTCTGAGTCACATTCAGAAAAAATTCCTCATGATTCCACTTCCTCATATTTGACCCATGTGCCACAATCTCATATTTCAGTTTACCCAGGTTCAACTTCGCTCTGCTAAAATGTTCTGATTTAATTGTGCTTTTAATTAAGACAGCTCTGTGTTTACGTGTTTTTGTTGATGGTCAGAAATACTTATGATTTTAATACCATTTATTTTACTGAACTTAATTTCTGAGTAAAGGACATAATTTGTATGAATAGTGCTTGACATGTACATTATGGTAAAGTAATTTTCAAACAAAGAAGTTCAAAGCAATTATTATAATTATTTTAATGTCAGATTATTCAGATCATATGAAAGCAGTGCTGTGTACTTTACGCATGCGCCGATCGCAGCCAATAAGCGCCGCTGCGCAGCCGTCACTCAGATGCGGGATCCAATGAAAACCAGCGTGACGTCAGAGCCGCAGTGAGCGAGGATTCAGGGCGTGAGCGCGCAGAGCTGTTGCCGGATGAGTGTCGCGCGCCGTCCCTGACCAAAGCAGCACATGAGCGCGCGTGTGTGCGTGTGCGCTCCTTTCACATTATTCTCATCATTTTTATTACCGATTGTGAGTGATTGATTGATTTATATATCATGTCTGTGCTGGAGGAGTACGAGCGCGCGCCCAAGCGCCTGAAGGTCTCCGCTGAAGATGAGGAGGAGCTGGAGGAAGGCGAGGAGTCAGACTCAGCATCCGCGGGGCTCATGGGTGACGATGAGGAGGATGAAGGGCAGAGCAGAGCGCGATGGAGCTCCGCAGACAGGAAGGTCAGACCACAAACACTGTATTACTGCATCGTAATCGATGTCATGCTCATTTTTATTCGTTATGTATTCAGATTTATAGTGCTGCATTGACATGACGTTTAGTGCATGGTGCCAAAACATTGAAAAGAGAAAAATACAAGAGAAAAACATAAACAGGAACAGTGGCATGGATATAAATATGCAGTAAAACAGTCCAGTGTGAAAGAGAAGATCAGAAAACATAACCTCACTGACCACAAATCACATGTTACATGCATGTTTTCCTATCTAATTCATCTGAAGTGTCATGTCAAGAGCATTACATATGAATTTGTCAGGAAATCAAGTCAGGCTCAGTAAGGTTTTCATTGCATTCAATGTGAATACAGTTGTAGAGAATTAAACAGCAGATTAAATTAAAAACAAATATAAATAGGCTACCAAAGTAACACGTGTACATTATGTGTATGCACAGTACTATGGTAAATATCAAAGTACACTCTTAAAAATAAAGTTGTTATTGGCATCAATGGCTCCATTCTAATCTTCAAAGGTTCTTTAGATTGTTTCAGTGTTCTAAGAAGAACTGATTTTAAGAACTGATCACTGAAAGGTTCTTTGGGGAACCAGGAATGGTAACCATCTTCTGTAACCTTTACTTTTAAGAGTGTACTATGATTTTACCATCTGTTAGTAATGTGGTACTTTGTTCGTTCTTTTATTTTACCCAAACCAACTGTTTAATCGGCTATGTGTCGACCTAGTAGTGAGTTTCCCTACCTAAGCAGCGTTTCAATATGCATATGATTTGTCCACGGCCCACTTATGTACACTCTAGTTTAAAAACAACCCAAGTTGGATTGAAAATGGACAAACCCAGAGTTAACGTGCTGGGTAGTTTTATTTTACCCAACTATTGATTAAAAATTACTATATGGCTGGCTTAAAATGAACCCAAAATCAGACACATAATTACTAGAAGCAACAATAATGATCAAAAGCTGAACATTTATTAATAAACAACTTAATAAATGTTTATTGTTTCATTATCATTCATTCAACTTAAACATATTAGTAAATGTTAATTTCCAACATACTTTGGGTTCATTTTAAGCAAGAAATACAGTCATTTTTAAACAATAGTTGGCTTAAATAAAACTGCCCAGCACGTTGGGCAAACATTTAACCCTGGGTTTGTCCATTTTCAACCCAACTTGGGTTGTTTTTAACCCACTTTTTTAGAGTGTATGATTTTACCATCTGGTAGTAATGTGGCACTTTGTTTGTTCATTTATTTTACCCAAACTAACTGTTTAATCGGCTACGTGTCGACCTAGTAGTGAGTTCCCTACCTAGGCAGCGTTTCAATATGCATATGATTTGTCCACGGTCCGCTTATGTACACTCTAAAAATGCTGGGTTGAAAACAACCAAAGTTGGGCTGAAAATGGACAAACCCAGGGTTAAATGTTTGCCCAACGTGCAGGGCATTTTTATTTAAGCCAACTATTGATTAAAAATGGCCATATGTCTGGCTTAAAATGAACCCAAAATAGGTTGGAAATTAAAAATCAGACACATAATTACTAGAGGCAACAATAATAATCAAAAGGAGAACATTTATTAATAAATGTTTATTGTTTCATTATTATTCATTAAACTTATTAATAAATGTTCATTTCCAACATATTTTGGGTTCATTTTAAGCAAACAATACAGTATTTTTTAAACAATTGTTGAGTTAAATAAAACTACCCAGCAGGTTGGGTCAAACAATTAACCCAATCGCTGAGTTTGTCCATTTTCAACCCAACTTGGGTTGTTTTTAACCCAGCATTTTTTAGAGTATGATTTTCCATCTGGTAGTAATGTGATACTTCGTTTGTTTATTTTACCCAAACCAACTGTTTAATCGGCTATGTGTCGACCTAGTACTGAGTTCCCTACCTAGGCAGCGTTTGAATATGCATATGATTTGTGCACGGTCCGCTTTTGTACACTCTAAAAAAATGCTGGGTTAAAAACAAACCAAGTTGGGTTTAAATTGGACAAATCCAGTGTTTGATCAACGTACTGGGCAGTTTTATTTAACTATTGATTAAAAATTACTGTATGTCTGGCTTAAAATGAACCCAAAATAGGTTGGAAATTAAAAATCAGACACATAATTACTAGAGGAAACAATAATAATCAAAAGGTGAACATTTATTAATAAGCAATTTAATAAATGTTTATTGTTTCATTATTATTCATTAAACTTATTAATAAATGTTCATTTCCAACATATTTTGGGTTCATTTTAAGCAAGAAATACAGTATTTTTTAAACAATAGTTGAGTTAAATAAAACTACCCAACAGGTTGGGCAAACATTTAACCCAACCGCTGGGTTTGTCCATTTTCAACCCAACTTGGGTTGTTTTTAACCCCGCATTTTTTAGAGTGTACTATGATTTTACCATCTGTTAGTAATGTGGTACTTTGTTTGTTCTTTTATTTTACCCAAACTAACTGTTTAATCGGCCTAGTAGTGAGTTTCCCTACCTAGGCAGCGTTTCAATACGCATATGATTTGCCCAACGTGATAAGTAGTTTTATTTAACTCAACTATTAATTAAAAATGACTATATGTCTGGCTTAAAATGAACCCAAAATCAGACACATAATTACTAGAAGCAACAATAAAAATCAAAAGCTGAACATTTATTAATAAGCAACTTAATAGATGTTTATTGTTTAATTATTATTCATTTAAATAAATGTTCACTTATTACACATATTAATAAATGTTAATTTCCAACATACTTTGGGTTCATTTTAAGCAAGAAATACAGTCATTTTTAAACAATAGTTGAATTAAATAAAACTACCCAGCAGGTTGGGCAAACATTTAACCCAACCGCTGGGTTAAAACAACCCAACTGCTGGGTTTATCCATTTTCAACCCAATTTGGGCTGTTTTTATCCCCGCATTTTTTCGAGTGTAAGTGTCTTGAATGGATCGGTCCATCTCAGGTGGTCCAATAGTGGTTGCTTGACAATTTTTAATTAATCCTATATTTTTTATTAAAATATTGCACTCTGTCACACTTTCTCGCCCCCATAAAAATATGAATAGAAGTCTGTATGCGCACTAAACTTCCATAAAAACCTCCTAAAAACATTATGACTGACATTATGACAAAACCGATGCAATAAGACTCGAATTCTATGTCCAAGGAACAAAAATGTGCAAAATGTTTCTGTATCTTCATGTAACTTCTTCAAGGAGTTTAAGGATCATCCTAAGCCGAGGTGCTGAGCTTTCTGCAAACATCCGTATAACCCAAGATTTCTTGTGCAACATGACACAAACACAGCCATTGTGGTTAAACCAAGCAAAATACACAACCTCTTGGTTTTGCAATGCCAGTGCAATCAAAGAAAAACTAAAAGTGGTCAAACAACCAACTCTCATTTTTGAAGCACTTGAACAAAGTCAGTTTTATTTTATTTCACAAAACATGTCAAAGCAGCTTTACAGAAATCATGTTTATTACATCTTCATGCCGTATAGTTGAATTTATCAGATTAGAACTGGACGATAATATAGTTACATTTTGGGACGATACAAACAATCAAGCGGTTGTGATTTTCTGTATAGCATATATCGTGATGGAAAGACCCTGGATGTTTCAGAGCAACATTTACTATTTAAATGTACACAGTACTGTTAGTAAAGGCTCATACAACACACACACGAGTGAGTAAACATCATCCGTCTGAAGAGCGTCTGATTGACTCAATTAGAGCTGATCACATGATGCATTAGTGCATCGGACACACTGCAGCTCTTCATTTGATTCAGACTCAAACATTCGTAATGCATTTTAGGCAATATTGCGATTAAACCTTACCTCATGTAAACTTTGATCAAATAGACGAGATTAAGCTCATAATCCTAGTAAAATATGCCGATTTTAATCAGGCGTGTAAAGACTTTAATTGCATCTTTTCCACTCACGGATCATGCGCAGATTCATAAACACAGCGGTGAAGGCGGTATCATTTAAGAAACGGAGTTTATGTTGACAACGTTGCAGTATATTGATGGTCGAACACATCGAAATGAAGACATTTTTAGCATATAAATGTGTTTTGTATTTGATGCAAGTAGATTAAAAGTGTCCAGTAACACTTACTGTATGTTTGCTGTGCATATGTAAAAAATAACCACAATTTTTAGCTAATAATCAGAATAATGAAAATTGCATGCAAGTGAAGAGGTTTGCGCGTGTCATGTGAGTCCTTCCTTACTCTGATTACTGGAAATAATCACATTGTAAATAGTCAATGTGTAAAGTAAAGAGTGTCAGATTGTCTGAATTGTGTGTGTTCACAGAGGAAATGTTTGACACCTTGATATGGCTGTGGGTTTCATGGTTTATAAATTCAGATCTGTGAAGTTATTTCACATGGATGATATTTATTCAGCATTGGTGTGATATTTTTAAAAACTAGACTAGTTTCCATAAAAGGAGCCAATGAGCAGAATCATGAGTGAGTCATTTATGAAATGGTCTCATTTAAACGAACACCAAATTAAAAATAAGCCTCACCTGGAGGACAGACGGAGCGCTGGAGTTTATTCTGTGCGAGCAGTGATGGTGTTTTTAATATTTTGAGCATCTGGTACAAGTGTTTGCACATTAAATCATAATGGGACCATGTTCCTGGTCTAATTATTATCATTTTCATGTGTATGCACCATTAAACAGTAATCTAATTTTTGCTAAATATCACATCTCACATCAGAGTTTCATCAGAATTTTAATGAATTAATTTACATACTATATCTAAAATAAGTGTGAAATCATAACTGAGCACTTTTAATTTATTAGTACATGTTCACACGTGTGAAAATCATATAGTGAAAATAATAAAAGCATGTTTTTTTATTGAATAAACGCAAGGAAGAATGATATTTAATCATTTATATGCACCTGCATTTTTTACTAAAATATTTTAAAATGTATATGAAAAATGTATTGTCAGGACTTTAATGAGTCATTTTACATAAAATATAACAATCTAATTTATAATCGACTCCTTTTACCTTATTAGTGGTGCATGTTCCTGATTTAACTGTGTATGTGAAAATCATAGTAGTAAAAATAATCAAAAGCATGTTTTTTTATTTTTTTTTATTAAATAAATAAAAGGAAGAATAATATTTCTTCAGCTAACAGGGAACGTTCTGTCAAGGTTCTCTCAAAGTTATGAACAGACGTTCTTACAGTAACATTGAAAGAATAAAAGTCTTTAATAATGTTCTCAAAATGGATGTTTGTCTAATACTTTTTAAATGTTGCTTGTTTCAGAACGTTCAGAGAACATTCAAAAGTAACATTCCATTAATGTTTGAAGAATGATAAAATGGAATGTTCACTGAACATTTACATATGTTTTAAAAACAGGACGTTTTGAACGTTTGGAGAACATTCAGAAATGACATTTTCATAATGTTATAAGGTTCAACTAATGGGAACGTTAGTAAAACGTTCTTAGAACGTATTTATGTTAGCTCGGTCTACTTTTCACTTTTTTTTTTTTAAATAAAACATCTGTGAACAATAACACAGTCACATTGTTGAACCAGAGATTCATCAGAACTTTAATGAGTCATTTTACAAAAAAAATATAACAGTGTTTGCTCCACATCTAACATAATCCACTCCTTTTACCTTATTAGTGGTGCATGTTCCTGATTTAACTGTGTATGTGAAAATCATAGTAGTAAAAATAATCAAAAGCATGTTTTTCCCCAAAGTTATGAACAAACGTTCTTACAGTAACATTAATAGAACATTCATTCAGAGTTATCTGGTCTTTAATAATGTTCTCAAAATGGATGTTTGTCTAATGTTTTTTAAATGTTGCTTGTTTCAGAGAACATTCAAAAGTAACATTCCAATAATGTTTGAAGAATGATAAAATGGAATATTCACATAACAAAAAAATATTTAAAAAACAGGATGTTTTGAACCTTCAGAATTTACATTTTTTATAATAACGTTCATAACTTTAATGGGAACATTAGTAAAACTTATTTTTGTTCGCTGGGTCTACTTTTTACTTTAACTTCTGTGAACAATAACACGGTCACATTGTCTAATCAGAGAATCGAATTATATTTTGTTGCATTAATGCATTATTTCAGATATGCTGTGAAGCTTGTTTCATGCAGACTTTAATATGATCTTCAGCAACAGTATCTGTACGTGTGCAGTTATTATTCATATAGCAGCTCATTCAGCGGTTTTATTGTGATCACAACTGTGTGTGTGTGTTTTCACAGTCCAGACGCTCACAGAAAGAGAAGACAGACAGATATAATGGCTTCAGTATTTTGCCCAGAGCGAATGGCTTGGCTCCGAAGGAAACGTTCCTATGATGATTTGAATACTAAGTGGCTTTTATTGGCCGCTTTAAATGTCACTCATCACTGTCTTATCTGAGCGATAATTGTACATGTACTTTCAGCAGACCTGAGCTGAACCTCACACACTGTCCTGATAACACCCGTGTGTGCGTTCTGGAGCAGATATTGTTTCCCGTGGGGTTTATTGATCGATTGATTGACTGATTGATTATCTCTAAACTCTCTGGGAATTTCTGGCCTGTTTGTGCCGACGGCGCCGTCACCTTTTACTGCTAGAGATACGCGGACACGACAATGAAATCAAACGCTCTCGGGTGGGCGGCAGCAGTGTTATCAGCGTGAGCTTGTGGGAGAGAACGACACAGGAGATCGTTCTGGAATCAGTTCACATCCATAATCTGCCCTTTTTAATGTGTATGCAAACTGTCGGCGTGTCTTTGTGTCTCGGGTGGGCGGCAGCGTCTCTGGAGTCTGTACGAGCCGTCTGGGATCTCAGCGGGGCTGATGGGAGATGAAGGACGTCTGTAGGGCTAAATGGGGTCACCTGACCTGCCCAACTGGCAAATGAGCCATTGATTTGAATGTGTGTCATGTTGATATGAGGCAGATCTGTTCTGGATTGTTTTGTCCTGCTGATGGATTCTGGGTCTGGGTTTTGATGTGTGAAATACTTTGCTGTAACATTGAGTTTAATGCAAGACACTACAAGCAAAATCATTGTTTTTTTTCATGCACTGGTCAGTTTTGGTTACTGGAAACTAGACTAGTGGAAAGAAAACATCCATTTTTGTTGCACTCGATCTCTTTGTGTCTGTACATCTTTAAATGAGGCGAGTTTGATCAGATATCTCCACTTCAGCAGCGTTACACGCACCAAACTTTCCAGTTTTATTTATATCTATATTCTGAAGGTTTGATCATATATCATTCGCCTGATTTATACAACATTTAAATTTTTTTTTTGTATGTTTGTTGACAGCATTTTCTATGGAAGCTTGTTTCCGCCACTAAATAAAAAAATTAAAAAGGTAATTGTGACTCTTTATCTCACAATTCTGACTTTTTTTTCTCAGATTTGCAAGATTTAAACCCGCAATTGCGAGTTATAAAGTCAGAATTGCAAGTTATAAACTCAGAATTGCGAGTTATAAACTCAGAATTGTGAGATATAAAGTCAGAATTGTGAGATATAAAGTCAGAATTGCAAGATATAAAGTCAGAATTGCGAGATATAAAGTCGGAATTGCGAGATATAAAGAGAGAATTGCGTGTTATAAACTCAGAATTGTGAGATATAAAGTCAGAATTGTTTTATAAAGTCAGAATTGTGAGATATAAAGTCGGAATTGCAAGATATAAAGTCGGAATTGCAAGATATAAAGTCGGAATTGCAAGTTATAAAGTCGGAATTGCGAGATATAAAGTCAGAATTGTGAGATATAAAGTCAGAATTGTTTTATAAAGTCAGAATTGCAACTGCAATGTTTCCGCCATGAAATAAAAATAAAAAGGTAATTGCGACTTTTTATCTCACAATGACTTTTTTCTTGCAATTCTGACTTTATAACTCACAATTGTCGCAATTACCTTTTTTATTTTTATTTCATGGCAGAAAAAAGCTTCCATAATTTTCTGATTTATGAAGTGATAAAAAAGCAATTGTCTTAATGCATTGTCATTAAAGTATGACGAGATCTATTCGTCGACCTGTAGTGTCTGGCCTTAAAAGGTTAGTTCACTGAAAATAAAACCAGAATCTTTACTTCCGCACTCTTCTTTCTTCTGAGGAATCACAGTTTCCTCAGAGATCAACGTCTCCTTTTGTGCTTTACAGAATAAAGGAAGTCATACAGGTTTGGATTGAGTAAATAAAGGAATTGGTGCTGAAACACTTCTGAAGGCATTGAACATTTACATTCTTCTTGATGTTTTTCGTTCAGTGATCTGTTGATTCAGATGTTAGTAAGAATGACGGCAGCCGTAAACGAAACAGGCGTTCCAGGCTGAAAGCGGGTCAGTTGAATGGATTGTGTTATGCTAACAAACTCGTCTCATTGATTTTTGACTTCTGCTGCTGCGTCTCAGAATAGTGTCTTACACAATCGTGTGTGGTGTGTAGTTCTCTGTGGATGACATTGCATGTCATTTCCTGTTAATGCTGCAGCAGTAGTTGTTTCTGTCATTGGTTTGCAGAGGAAACATGATGCTATCAGTGTGCTGCAGTCACATGGGAGTTTTTAGGGCGTGAGCGTTTCTTAAGTTAAATAATGTATATTAAGAAAGATTTATAGTATTACTTGCCTACTGATTTTAGAGCAGTTGTCATGTTTAGGTATGAAACCGCTTCATAAACAGTCTTTTCAACCACACAGTATCATTATTTCTGTCTTAGAAATATTCAGATTATAACAGAAGTACTGGGATAAATGTTTATAGTTCAGATATAAACACTGATGTCTACGGTAGCGATCAAAATAGAGTAAATAATTTTTTGAAATAACCTTGATGCTTCAAATAAAGGTTGTATCATTACATTGTTACACCAGTAGGTGGCGACAAGTGACTGTTAAACAAATGTATTTGTCATTGAATCATTCATTCAAAAGATTTGTTCAAAAATACTGATTCATCCAGTAATGACACAAGTGAAGTCTTTATCGCTGTGTCTCATTTCGGAGGTCGCATTTGAAGGCTGCGTATGTCATCAAGGATGTATTATTTAAGAAAATTAACCATAATAAAATTGACTGTTATTCCTTGTGAGGTGTAAAATACTGTCGTTTCTTTCTTATTTTGCAATCTAATGGTTACTTTTCTTAAATGAGACGACCTTGTTGATGTATGCAGCCTTCAAATGCGACCTCCGGAGAACACAGCCTTTGAAATGAGAGTGAGTCATTGAATCATTCATTCAAGAGATTTGTTCAAAAACACAAGTGAAACAAGTGAAGTCTTTATGAGTGAGTCATTGAATCATTCATTCAAGAGATTCGTTCAAAAATGCTGATTCATCCAGTAATGAAACAAGTGAAGTCTTTATGAGTGAGTCATTGAATCGTTCATTCAAGAGATTCGTTCAAAAACACAAGTGAAACAAGTGGAGTCTTTATGAGTGAGTCATTGAATCATTCATTCAAGAGATTCGTTCAAAAACACAAGTGAAACAAGTGGAGTCTTTATGAGTGAGTCATTGAATCATTCATTCAAGAGATTCGTTCAAAAACACAAGTGAAACAAGTGAAGTCTTTATAAGTGAGTCATTGAATCATTCATTCAAACCAATTTTTAAAAAATAATTCTTTCAAATTAATTAAATTAAATAGACTGCAGCAATTAATATTTTGTCAGAACCTCTAGTAAATTAAATGTCTGTTCAGAATCGTGAGACAATCGTGATCTCTATTTGAAACAAAAAGTTTGTAATATATATATATATATATATATATATAATTATAAAAAATAATATATATGTATAAAAAATTATACATATATATATATATATATATATAAATAATAAAATAATAATAAATGTTACATATATATATATATATATATATATATATATACAAAATAACTATATAAATGAATAAATAATAAAGTTAATAAATATATATATATATATATATATATATATATAAATATAAAAAATATATATAAAAATAAATCTATAAAATAATGTTTATTATTATTCACTTCAGCATCTCAGTTAATTTAATTAAATCATATCCTCTATCACACATATAATGAATGACCTTTGACCTCTCTGCTCTCAAGATATCATATTACTCATGTAAAATCCTCATCAACTGAGCATTTTGTGTTAATGTAGATATGCGTGTCATATCAAAGGCCATGAAGCTGAAGAGCGACGTGACAAACGCTGCTGTGAAAAGCTCAGATGTGTGTAAATCAGTGAATGTGTCTGTGGACGTGTCACTGCAGTCAGATCTCCGGCTGCTCATGAAGTGATTCTCAGTGGCTTCAGATCTTCATGGTGTGATTGATCTGTATTGTTTCAGGAAAGATCTGTTATACAAAGCCGTCCTGCTCTGTGGGCGGAGCTTCGGTGATGATGTGGGCGGGGCTTCGGTGATGATGTGTTGAGATGTTTTGTGTGTTGTGCCTCTCTCTGGAGGCTCACGGGCGGCTCTGACGGCAGCATCAGGCTCAGATCAGACTCAGTGTCTGAATCAGCACTTCACAGATACTGACCAGAAAGAAGAGCAGCTGTCTGTGAATAAGGAAGTAATGCAGGAAGTGTTATTATTATTGATTTTAAAATAAAAAAAAGTCTAAAAAAATCTTTCTTTTGTTCTCTTTCCTTCTTTTTCTTAATTTGTTTGTTCATTTGTTTTTTCTTTCCTTCCTTCATTTGTCCTTTCTTTCTTTCATTTGTTCCTTTGTTCTTTCTTTCTTTCTTTCTTTCTTTTCTTACTTCATTTGTTTGTTTGTTTGCTCCTTCCTTCCTTCCTACATCTTTCTTTCTTTCTTTCTTTCTTTGTTTGTTTGTTTGTTTTTTTCCTTCCTTTATTTCTTTCTTTCCTTCTTTCTCTCTTTCTTTCTTTTTCTTACTTTCCGTACTTCGTTTGTTTGTTCCTTCCTTCCTACATCTTTCTTTCTTTCTTTCTTTCTTTCTTTCTTTCTTCTTTCTTTCTTTCTTTCTTTCTTTCTTTCTTTCTTTTCTTACTTCATTTGTTTGTTTGTTCCTTCCTTCCTTCCTACATCTTTCTTTCTTTCTTTCTTTCTTTCTTTCTTTCTTTGTTCCTTCCTTCCTACATCTTTCTTTCTTTCTTTCTTTCTTTGTTCTTTCCTTCCTTTATTCCTTTCTTTCTTTCCTTCTTTCTCTCTTTCTTTCTTTTTCTTACTTTCCGTACTTCGTTTGTTTGTTCCTTCCTTCCTTCCTACATCTTTCTTTCTTTCTTTCTTTCTTCATTTGTTTGTTTGTTCCTTCCTTCCTTCCTACATCTTTCTTTCTTTCTTTCTTTCTTTCTTTCTTCATTTGTTTGTTTGTTCCTTCCTTCCTTCCTTCCTACATCTTTCTTTCTTTCTTTCTTTCTTTCTTTCTTTTCTTACTTCATTTGTTTGTTTGCTCCTTCCTTCCTTCCTACATCTTTCTTTCTTTCTTTCTTTGTTTGTTCCTTCCTTCCTACATCTTTCTTTCTTTCTTTCTTTCTTTCTTACTGTTTGTTCATTCCTTCCTTCCTTCCTTCCTTTTCATTTGTTCTTTCTTTCCTTACTTTTCTTCGTTCATTTGTTTGTTCTTTCTTTCCTTCCTTTATTCCTTCCTTCGTTCATTTGTTCTTTCTTTCTTTATTTCCTTCCTTCCTTCTTTCATTTGTTCTTTCTTTCCCTACTTTTCTTTGTTCGTGTGTTTGTTCTTTCTTTCCTTTATTTATTCCTTCCTTCGTTCATTTGTTCTTTCTTTCTTTTTTCTTTCTTTTTTTCAATTCTTTCTTTCTTTCTTTCTTTCTTTCTTTCTTTCTTTCCGTAATTCTTTTGTTGGTTCGTTCGTTTGTGTTCTTTCCTTCCTTGATTTGTTCCTTCTTTCTTTCTTACTTTCTTTCTTTCTCTCTTTCCATACTTTTGTTAGTTTGTTTGTTTGTGTGTTCTTTCCTTTCTTCCTTTTTTCTATCTTTCTTTCTATCTTTCTTTCCTTTTCTTCATTTGTTAGTTCTTTCTTTCTTACTTTATTTTTCTTACTTCCTGTACTTCGTTTGTTTGTTTGTTTCTTCCTTCCTTCCTTCCTTCCTACATCTTTCTTTCTTTCTTTCTTTCTTTCTTTCTTTCTTTCCATGCATGTATGAATCAGACTTTCATCAGTAAACGTATAGTCATCCGGTCAGGAGAACACACTATTTGTGTCCCTGCGTTTCTGCGCTGCGTTTGAAATGTCACCCGAAACGATTCATTTGACCAATTTGTGTAATCCAATCAGAGTATGATGACATTCACATGCAGCTGCAGCAATAACCCGGCCGCGTCTCGCTGCTCATTTCCCGTAGATTCAGATCTATTTTTAAAGCGGCGTCTGATGACGAGGCGCTTGTTTGTCTGCCTGATTAACCTGTTTATGTATTTGTTTAATTAAAGTCAGATGGCTTATATACAGTCTCTTAAACATGAATAATAAAACATCTGACCATCTGTTGCCAGATTGGACACTTTTTCTCCTTATTATGAATTTGCAGAACAAACAAACAGCCTGCAAGAAAATCATTTGTTATTATTTAAACTACACTATCTTTATGAATAAATACATAAACAACAGATAATGTTTTTTCAGTAGTGTGTGTGGTTATTTTAGTTGTTGTGGCTCATATTTGCACAGGCTGCAGAAGAGATGTTTGTTGTTTCCTTATCTCTCATTCACAGGCAGATTTTCACATGAATTTCCCCTTTCATCTCTGTATTATTCAGAGAAATGGAGAACTGAACGTCTGTGAGAGAAGCAGGTAAAGACGTCAAGCAGGATTTAACCACACTCTGTGTCTGTATGCAAATGAAGACCGTAATTATTCAGTATTTATGAATCCTGTCCATCAGTCCTGTGAGTTAGATGGTGGGTGGAGTTATATGGTGTAGTGGGTGTGGCTGTGCTGCTGATGTGGGTGTGGTTATGTGATGAGGTCATGTGGGTAAGAAGGCAGTAAAGGCTGTTCAGTTTTTACTTGTATGATAATGAATTAATACGATAACAGAGAATCACAGCTAAAGGCTCTTAAACACAATCTGCTTTATTTTGGTTGAATATGTGCATCTTCACAAATAAAAATGGATTAGATCTTAAATTCCATGGATATTATCCTGTCAAAATTGAGGAACAAATTGGAACTGAAACTGGGGTCTGCCAGTCCCGAAGAGACGCATGTGAAAATGAACGCACACACACTCACACACATACGCCCATCAGTGCATGTCAAACACTGTAAAGCGTCACTTACAGCTGAGAAATAAATAAATAATGCAAGAGGCCGTTACCATAGTGACAGCAGAGACTTAAAAGGTCTTGGAGGAATTAACAAGAGGTTGTGTCACACGAATGTGACGCTGCCGATACCGACCCCCTGATACCAGAGTTATTATAGTCAAACTGATGCAATAAACATTTTTGTTGTTTTAAATAAAATGAATGCTAACTGAAATAAACTAAAATATATATATAAAAAAATTAACTTATTTTATTGCAACATTTCTCATTTTCATTTATTTTAACTTCATGTACTAAAATAACAATATATACATTTTAAAAAAACAAAACTCATATAAATGACGAAAACACACAACAAAATTACTAAAACGTTTAAAATGAAAGTGTACTAAAAATAAAAACTAATTGAAAATGTTCATTAAAACTATAATACTAACTTAATTATACTAAAATATCACTGTCTGATACAGAGACGACTAAACCAGCTAGATATAAATGTTTGTTTTACTTGATTTCTGTATTTGAAGGTCTCGATATACTTCAAGCGAAATCGAAGAACAAACAAATCAAACAAAATCAGGCCAAAACGAAGTTTGTTTGGTGTTTTGGGAGATTGAAATAGTTTGCTATAGGCTGGTAAACACCTCCGAACTACCATTGCTCCGTGGCGATGATGTAACAGGTGGGTGTGGCTCTGAGGCTCCGCCTTCTCTGACATGGAAATCTCTGTTTCATTTCTTCTGTTCAGTCCTTGAGAAGTGCTCGTATTTTTGCAGCAGTTTTTGAGGTTTGATGTTCTTGTTTTCGGTTTTGGAACAGTTTTTGGCTTCTGCGTCGTGTCTTTTGTGTTGTTTTTTTAACTGTTCTTTTATGTGAACAAGCACTATAGACGGATGTTTTTGACCTCTGCGCTTTTTTGTTTCGTTTTGTGTCTGTCTGATAAAAGACATTTACACAATTCTTTCAGTTTCTATTGAGAAAATGATTCAAATGATTAAACAAGAATCTTCTCTCTTGTGTTTTTATTTATTTATTTATTTTCTGTCCTTTTACAAAGTCGTGATTTTATTTTTGCGCTCTACTAGAATAGATTTTCAGTGCTCAAAACACCTTATTTTCCCCATTTTTGACATTGTTCAGCTCCTCTCTTCCCAGTCTGTCAGTAACGCTCTGTTTAGTTCCTGTCTGTATGAAGCCCCTCCTTCTGAAAGGCACAATGTGCTCTGATTGGTCGGCTGGAGTAGTTTGTTGTGATTGGTGTTTGGGAAATGTCCCGCCCCTTACCGTATCCGCCAGTTTCAACACACTACTAACTAACTCAACCAGGCCCCACCCCTTTATTCTGTGTATGAATTATTTAAATGAGGAATATTATGACGTGTTCGTTCCCGGAAGAAAACTCAAGACTACAATGGAGGCGTTTCAGGGAGTTCAGAAACAGTGACACTGATATAGAGAATAACTCCTGCTGGAGGGACTTTTTCATACTCAAACAGCAACAGTAACGAAAGTTATACATGTAAAAAAGCAGAATAGGTCCTCTTTAAATAGTTGTTCTTTTTTACTTTCACTCAAGTAGAGGTGAATTCAGGTTGAGTAGGACACTTTTCCCTAGTGATCTCAATGGCAAAAAGTGTCCCAGTCAAATTGAATTCATCCTATGTTTTTGATTACATACTCTGACTTTTAATTGAATAAAATTTTCACTCAGTATTGATATACGTTCACATAGCGTAGAGCACAGCGGCAGCAACGCTGAGTTCATGGGTTCGATTCCCAGGGAATGCAGTGTAAGTCTGTTCGTGTCTGGTTTGTGAGTTCTTCTTCCGTCTGTCAGCCGTGGAAGTGGTTTGATGTTTGTGTGACTCTATTTTGAGTGTGCTTGGGGTCTGAATGATGTGATTCTTCAGAGGAACAGGGTCATGGGCATCGCGTTTTTTCGCAGGTCGTTTTCCAACCGCAGATGCTGCTATTGCACTGACGGGTTTAAAGAAAGTAGTTCACCTCAAACCTCATTATTTACTCGCTCACATTTGGGTGTGATTATTGAGTTAAGTAACAGATGTAGGGAATATGATGCAGAGCAGATAATCTGGTCGTGCAGCATATCACTGTTACTGATCTCTTAAATGACACCTTTTGTCTGTTCTCACTTCGAGGGTGAGACAGGTGTTAAACTTGTGTTGAGAGGAAGACAACAGTTTTCTCACAGCGACACAGGAAGAAATACTTCAGAAAAACTGTAAGGTGTCTTTTATTAGATGCAGTGTTATTTTAGGGTGCGTTCGGTTCTCTTGGTTCTTTTGGTGTGGACCAAAAAGAAAATGATCCATTTAGTTCTGGTTCACTTAGCATTCACACAGTTATTTTAAAGACTTAACCTAACAAAGCAAAAATATAGCTGCGAGCAGCAGTTATCAGGGTTCAAGTGCTTTAAGTCCTTTAAGCACATGCGTAAAAGGTATAATGTTTTAATTAGCAAGCCTGTAACCATCTCGATCATAGATGGAAAAGACCATTTACAGCCAATACATGCAGTTTATCAAAGGAAATAAATGGTTTATAAAGCTTTTTAACAGTTATCGAGGTTGAGCCAAAAACCTAGGACTAGTTCGCCAAAGTTGGTTTTTGAAATAATTTCCAATATTTAACAAAAAATTCGATGGACAGCGGCGTTCCTAGAGGCAAAGTTGCTCAGAGTGAAGAGTTCTATCATCTGGTATCAATGTCGTGGGCTTGTGCGAAAAATCGCGTGATATATGCACATGAAGGTGGCCGATTTCTTTTGAATTTCTCACAGGCCTTTCCGATCGGCCTCCGTTACCCTTTTCTGATAGCTGCTCAAATTTTATTGGCCAACGCCGGCCACATTTTTCGAGATACATGAATGTCCTCAAAGGATGTCTTGGCACCTTGGACAAAGACGCCACATGCCAATTTTCAAGTCAATCGGACTAACGGCTAAGTAGTTATAGCCATTTTCATGTTTTTTCCTGTTATAGCACCACCAAGTGGCCATTCGCTGTGATTTTTGAGCCCATACACCTGTGTTCCAAGTTTGGTGAAAATATCTCATTTCGTTCACGAGTTATAGCCATTTTAGTTGTAATTTTGACAATCAGACTCCAGAGAATCTTGCTGCACTGGTTTGGTTCCAATCGGGTGGAAAACCGAGGACTAGTTTGCAAAAGTAGGTTTTTCAAAAAAAAAAATCCCAAATACCCAAAAATTTAGAGCAAAAGATTTCATGCATTTTGTTCGTCTTGAGCCGAGGATTCCAGCGATATAAGACACTTGAACCTATGCATAACGGTTCAGGAGTTATGAGAGATTTTGTACTTTTGAGCGCTGTAGCGCCCCCATCAGGCCGATCGGGGCGAGCCTTGGTGACGCTGTAGACGGTGTGAGTACTGCCAGCCCTCAAAGTTTCAAGTCTCTATGACTTATGGTTTGGTCTGCCCGATCACTTTTAGGGGAGAATGTTGATTCTTGGAAACTTTAATAATTACAATAGAGTTTCAGAGCTTCACGCTTGAACCCCTTAAAACATATGCGTGAAATTTTCGGATATTTTGGATTTTTTGAGAAACATACTTTGCGAACTAGTCCTAGGTTTTTCAACTGATTGGAACCAAACCAGTGCAGCAAGATTCTCTGGCGTCTGATTGTCAACAATTATAAATTAAAAAAGTTGACATTTCAATTCACGGTCTGTAAGGGTCGCCAAAACGTTCAAAGTGGGCGGAGCCACTTTTGCTAAAATGGTTGTAACTCGTGAACGGAATGAGATAATTTCACCAAACTTGGCACAAATATGTAAGAGCTCATTCTGTGGTTGCATGAAAAAGGACGTGGCGACTGGCCACTTGGTGGCGCTATAACAGGAAAATAACTTGAAAATGACTATAACTATGCAACTCAAAGTCTGACTTGAAAAATGGCATGTGGCATCTTTGTCCAAGGTGCCAAGACTGCCTTTGAGGACATACACTTATTTTGAAAAACGCGGCCAGCGGCGGCCAATGAATTTTGAGCAGCTATCAGATGAGGTTAATGGAGGCTGATCAGAATGAAACTCACTGAGCCTGTTTGACTCACGGCCCTAGAGACCTTTTCAAAAGAAGTCGGCCGTTTTTCACATGCAAAAAGGACTGTATATCACGCGATTTTTCGCACACACATCCACATCATTGATACCACATGGTAGAACTCCTCATTCTGAGAAACTTTGCCTCTAGGACCTCTGTTGTCCATCGAAATGTTTGTTAAATATTGGAGATTATTTAAAAAAAACATCTTTGGTGAGTTAGTCCTAGGTTTTTGGCTTAACCTCAATAACTGTTAAAAAGCTTTAAAAACCATATATTTCCTTTGATAAACTGCATGTATTGGCTGTAAATGGTCTTTTCCATCTATGATCGAGATGGTTACAGGCTTGCTAATTAAAACATTATACCTTTTTACGCATGTGCTTAAAGGACTTAAAGCACTTGAACCCTGATAATTGTTTTTTTTTTTAATGCGTTTTCCCAAAATCAAATAAGTTTAATTTTTTAATATATTTTATTTTATTTCAGTTAATGTTTCGTTTATGTCAAGCAACAACATTTTTTTTATGAATTTAGTTTAGTTTCAGTCGACTGAATTCGATGATGACTGAGTGAATCAGTCGGATGTTCTTCGTGTTCTTGTTGTTGTGGTGTACGTGAGACTGAATGACAGTTCAAGCCATTTGTCTGTTGATCTCTGTGGTCGGCAAACATTCAGGAGTTTTGCAAAAATGGAAAGAGAGTTTGATGCCTGCAAAAATAAAGATGCACATGCAGATGCATGTGTGGTTTCAGTGTCACATGCTTCTGTTTATATGTACTCATAAATTTAATCTAAAAAGTTAAATCACATAATCTACGTGAAAAATTGTTCATTAATATGACTGACTTTTGGCAGAGTATGATCACTGACACAGTACGATGTGATTGACTGACACATCCGCAGATGATCAGAAGAGTCTGATGAACTGAAATGGGCAAACGTCTTTACTGATGCCGTTTTTAAGGTGCTAAGGTGTTCTGGGTGGTTGCTCTCTTCCTGTCACATGTGAGATGATGTTGTTTACGTGTTTGTGATAGTAAAAGCAGAGTAACTGTCCCATGATTCCACAGCTGAACATCTGGAGACGCAGACGCTTTCATTCACTTCAGAACATCAGAGTTCATTTACAGGGAAAATCATCTGAATTATTCTCTCATTATCTGAGATCACTGAGTTTTTATTTAAAGCTTTTGATCATTTTAGAGTTTTCAGATTTGATTTAAGAGGATTCATCTTTAAGTCTCTTCTGCTCACCAAGGCAATTATTTGATAAAAAATACTGTGAAAATAGTGAAATATTTTTACAATGTAAAACAGCTGTTTTCTATGTGATTATATAGTAAAATGTAATTTATTCCTGTGATCAAAGCTGAATTTTCAGCATCATTACTCCAGTCTTCAGTGTCACATGATCCTTCAGAAATCATTCTAATATGATGATTTGTTGCTCAAGAAACATTTATGATTATTATCAATGTTGAAAACAGTTTAATGTTTTTGTGGTTTAGTCAGTTTAATATTTTATTTTAAAGTGTGTGTGTGTGTGTGTGTGTGTGTGTTCTAATAATGTTCCTCCAGCCTCATCCTGTGTTTCTCTGTCCTGCAGGATAACGGCTCCGAGACTCACCGCATCGCTCCGTCTCCCGTCGTTCATGTCCGAGGATTGTGTGAATCTGTGGTGGAGGCTGATCTGGTCGAGGCCTTGGAAAAATTCGGAAACATCTGGTAAAATGATGGTTTAATTTTCATATTTCACAGATTCGTGTTCAGATTCATCACACAAATGACTCAAAGCATTTTAGCCAATTCCATTAATGATCTTCCCTCATAACGACAGATCAGATAACCACGTTAACCAACCAGCCTCTCGTGAGGATGTTCAGCTGGTTATCATTCATTCATTCTGAGGGACTGTTTCCTCTCGATGTTCATCACAGTCCTCTATTCATCACATGAACATCTCTGTAGATTCAGCTGTGCTTCAGACGACTGAATTATGAATCTATAAATGAAGTTGACAGTCGTAGTCATTTATGGTAGCAACAGTTCCTGTATTTGAGGCTTTTCTCGTTTCTCTCTGAATTCACAATGAGCCTCTTTTCTAAAGTGACATTTACACCCACAGAAGCTTACAGAGGATCATGGGAACATCAGATTCTGACTCCAAAGCTTAGAATATAAGCAGATGCGTGTGTTTGAGCTCATCTAAGTTACACTAAAAAATGCTGAGTTAAAAACAACCCAAATTGGGTTGAAAACCCAGCGATTGTGTTGTTTTAACCCAGCAGTTGGGTTAAAAGTTTTCCCAACCTACTGGGCAGTTTTATTTAACCAAACTATTGTTTAAAAATGACTATATGACTGACTTAACATGAACCCAATAGGTTGGAAATTAAAAATCAGACTCATAATTACTAGAGGCAACAATAATTATCAAAAGGTGAACATATTATTCATTAAACTTATTAATAAATGTTCATTTCTAACATATTTTGGGTTCATTCAAACAATACAGTAATTTTTAAACAATTGTTGAGTTAAATAAAACTACCCAGCATTTAACCCAACCATTTAACCCGTAGGTTCAAAACAACCCAACTGTGGGTTAAAACAACCCAAACCATGGGTTAAAACAACCCAACCTCTGGGTTAAAACAACCCAACCTCTGGGTTAAATCAACCCAACCATGGGCTAAAACAACCCAACCATGGACTAAAACAACCCAAACCGTGGGTTATAACAACCCAACCTCTGGGTTAAAACAACTCAACCGTCTGTTAAAACAACCCAACCATGGACTAAAACAACACAAACCGTGAGTTAAAACAACCCAACCTCTGGGTTATAACAACCCAACCTCTGGGTTAAAACAACTCAACCGTGGGTTAAAACAACCCAACCGTGGGCTAAAACAACCCAACCATGAGTTAAAACAACCCAACCGTGGGCTAAAACAACCCAACCGTGGGCTAAAACAACCCAACCTCTGGGTTAAAACAACCCAACCGTGGGTTAAAACAACCCAACCGTGGGCTAAAACAACCCAACCGTGGGTTAAAACAACCCAACCTCTGGGTTAAAACAACCCAACCGTGGGTTAAAACAACCCAACCGTGGGTTAAAACAACCCAACCGTGGGCTAAAACAACCCAACCTCTGGGTTAAAACAACCCAACCGTGGGTTAAAACAACCCAACCGTGGGCTAAAACAACCCAACCGTGGGTTAAAACAACCCAACCTCTGGGTTAAAACAACCCAACCGTGGGTTAAAACAACCCAACCTCTGGGTTAAAACAACCCAACCGTGGGTTAAAACAACCCAACCGTGGGTTAAAACAACCCAACCGTGGGCTAAAACAAATCAACCTCTGGGTTAAAACAACCCAACCATGGGCTAAAACAACCCAAACCGTGAGTTAAAACAACCCAACCTCTGGGTTATAACAACCCAACCTCTGGGTTAAAACAACTCAACCGTGGGTTAAAACAACCCAACCGTGGGCTAAAACAACCCAACCGTGGGCTAAAACAACCCAACCTCTGGGTTAAAACAACCCAACCGTGGGTTAAAACAACCCAACCGTGGGCTAAAACAACCCAACCGTGGGTTAAAACAACCCAACCTCTGGGTTAAAACAACCCAACCGTGGGTTAAAACAACCCAACCGTGGGTTAAAACAACCCAACCGTGGGCTAAAACAACCCAACCTCTGGGTTAAAACAACCCAACCGTGGGTTAAAACAACCCAACTGTGGGTGAAAACAACCCAACCGTGGGCTAAAACAAATCAATTGTGGGTGAAAACAACCCAACCTCTGGGTTAAAACAACCTATCCACTGGGTTTGTCCATTTTCAAGCCAATCTGTGTTGTTTTTAACCCAGCGTTTTTTAGAGTGTAGGAAAGACACGGATCAAATGTGGAAGAACAGGAAGATAGGAAGTCTCTCTCTCGGACACAAAACAAGGTCATATGAGTGTATTTATAGTCACTATGAGCATCTCATGACCACAGAATGCGCTGTGACATCTGTTTTAAACATCTCAACATCACAAACGGCACATTTGATTCGTTCGTTTCATTTCAGTCCTTCAGTATTCCTTTTGTAGACTTCTTGTTAATCGTATTAATGTTTGATGCTATTTTTGTGCAGATAAACTGCTGTATATTTTTCAAATGTACCGATCATTAGTGATGCAGTGAAGGATTTTTTTTACCGGAAAAGCAAAATATAACTGTTTTTACTCCAATTCATTGTTAAAATATAAACGTTTGAACTGTGGCTGTAATAAAAACTTAAAAAAGCACATAACGAAGTGATCAAAAATAAAAGCTGTAATATCACTGTCCTGACGGTCGTCTTCCTCTCCTGCAGTTACGTGATGATGATGCCGTTCAAGCGTCAGGCTCTGGTGGAGTTCGAGGAGGTCCAGAGCGCCGACCGCTGCGTGGCGTGCGGCTCCCAGGAGCCCGTCTACATCGCCGGTCAGCAGGCCTACTTCAACTACTCCACCAGCAAACGCATCACGCGGCCCACCAACGCCGACGACCCGAACAGTGGGAACAAAGTGCTGCTGCTGTCCATCCAGAACCCGCTCTACCCCATCACTACGGTAAACTGGACCCTGTTACACATCACATGAGCCTCTCTGAAGGTTTCTTCTGAACGTCTTCTCGTCTTCATCTTCTAGGATGTTTTGTACACAGTCTGTAATCCGATCGGAAATGTGCTACGGATTGTGATCTTCAAGAGAAATGGAATCCAAGCCATGGTGGAATATCCTTTAGTGTGTGTGTGTGTGTGTGTGTGTGTGTGTGTGTGTGTGTGTGATTATGGATTTTGTGCTGATGTTGCACTCGCTCACATACACTAATATAACTGCTTTAAAATAGAGCACAACAGTCGGGATACGGGAGTAAAAATCCCATTCATTTTCTCCATAGAGGAACTGATTTTTCATGATAAAGAGCTATGAGGCTGTTACTCAATGGAATAATTATTAGCCTGTAATTATTTTAAGTTATTTTTTAAAATAGTGGAACATTACATTACCTGTGATTCTGCAGAGAAATCTCTACCAATCAGAGAATTGAAACATACAAATCATTACAAAAGAACTCTTTAGCTCCGCCCACTCCCATGAAGCACTGCCAATGACGTAATCAAGTCTCCATTCGCTCTCAAACTGCTTAAATATTTGCATGCATAATTTGCATATTTTGCAATAATTATTAAATATATTGTTTATATATATATATAAATATATAAGCAATTGGTAATTATTTTTGTAAATTCAGGAAATCCAAGAACTGAATGTTCAACAAATTCAAGAACAAGTTTAAATTACTTAAGTTTAGATGAACTTTTAAAATTCATTTTTTCATCATTAGATGAACTTTTAAAATTCATTTTTAACTCTTAATTTTTAAAATGGCAGTTTCTACTCAATAAAATAATAGATACATTTAGATACATTTGCATTTTTATGTGTGCATTTTTAAGATTTTATTAATTTACATGACTTTTTAAAATATTTATCTAGTTTTTAATAAATATATATATATATATATATGATTGATATATTAAATATTTACATGCATAATTTGCATATTTTGCAATAATTATATATATATATATATATATATATATATATATATATATATATATATACTAAAACCTTATATATATATATATATATTTTTTTTTTTATATGATTTATATAATTTGATTTATATATTCTAAATATTTAAATTAAAATAATTAATTAGTAATTATTTTTGTAAATTCAGGAGATCTAAGAACTGAATGATCTTCAGGGTTCACTATTTTTTGATTATTAGATGAAGTTTTAAAAATAATATAAAATAAAATAACTCCCAAATGGCAGTTTCTACTCAATAAAATATAGCCATAACTAGATAAATTTTTATTATTTTTATTATATTTACTATATTATATTTTAAGACTTTATTAATTTACATGACTTTTTAAAAATAAGTATCTAGTTTTTAATATATATATATATATATATATATTAAACACTTAAAAAAATATATTAATCGCTGTCAGTTAATTACATGATGTGCAGATTGGTTAATCTAATTACATTTGGCTGAGAAATTACCCCGAAAAGATAAATCATTATTAATCATAAAGTCATTATTGTGTTAAATGAGAAAAGCATCAAATAGACATTACAAAAAGTAGCTTTAGAAAGAAAAATATTTTATTTGATTCAACATAGAATTTTTTTACACAAACTTTTAGGCTTCAATGACCATTTTCAGAAGCTGCATCTGAATTGGTATTTAGATATATTTACAGACCAAAGCAGCAACATTCTTCACAATATCTTGAAAGAAAGTCATACAGGATTCTAACTGCATCCTATAGGCTTCATCATGCAGTGAGTTGTTGCCATGCTTCATATTCGTCACCAATTAACTGTTTGAAATGTAAGATGAACTACGTAGGTCTGGGGTGGGTGCGTTAAATGCGTTAAATTATTTTTGTTCCATAACTAGTTAAATTGACACGTTAAATCGACAGCTTTAATATGTGTTTGTCCCTACAGAACTGAACTCCCATCAGCCTCCAGCCGTCTCACACTTGCGTTTGAGGTGTCAAAGAGGCTTTCACAGTTTAACAGGCCACTGGCCACACGTGTGCTGCCATCACCTGTGAATGTTGTGTCTGGTCTGAAGTGTGTGTGTGTGTTTTAGTCTCAGCTGTAGTTTTTCCTTGACGTCCGTCACGTTTGAATCCATCCAGAACGCCCAGAAGGCCAAAGCCGCCCTCAACGGGGCTGACATCTACGCCGGCTGCTGCACGCTGAAAATCGAATACGCTCGGGTAAATGTGCAGCGTTCACACACACACACTCACACACACACACACCGCTGGAGCTAACACACATGCAGTGGCGTTGTGCTCTCTCATTCTAGCCCTCACGCCTCAACGTCATCAGAAACGACAACGACAGCTGGGACTACACCAAACCCTTCCTGCTGCGACGAGGTACGTGTGTGTGTGTGTGTGTGTGTGAGAGAGAGAGTGTGTGTGTGAGAGAGTGTGTGTGTGAGAGAATAAGTGTGTGTGTGAGAGAGAGTGTGTGTGTGTGTGTGTGAGAGAATAAGTGTGTGTGTGAGAGAGTGTGTGTGTGTGTGAGAGAGAGTGTGTGTGTTTTAGTGTGTGTGTGTAAGAGTGTGTGTGTGTGTATATACTGTATATAATTTTCATTTTGAATTTGTAATGTTTTAGTTTATTTTAAAGCTCGTTTAGTCTTGTTTTAATGGCTTTAATTCATCTAGTAAGCGTGACGAGCTCCTGGTTGATCTAAATCTCTATAATTAGACGAGCTCAGATCATGTGATGAGAATTATTTGAGTTCATACTGAGATCACTGAAGTCCTTCACATCTGAGAAGCTCCATTTGCTCTCATTTAGTCTCATAAGAAGTGACGGAGATCTGGTGTGCGTGACCTCTGACCTCTGTCTGTTTTATGCTGAAGAATCTCTTTATTTCTCTCTGTAATATCTCGTCTCGTTGTTTTTCTGTGTCAGATGTGGGTGTTTGAAGGATTCGTGTCGTTGAAAGTAAAGAGATTCACCCTGAACGATGAGCGTCACGTGTTTTACCATCTCATACTCCCACATCATTTGCTGTTCACCCAGTTGCTAGGGGGCATGAGGACGGTTTCTAGGGTGCTGTGGGAGGTTTCTCACATTAGGTCTTACAGGAACCTAAAAACGCAGTGTTATCAGTGCAGAACAGCAGCGTTCAGACATCGATCGGATCTGTCGGCACGAGACCGAAGGGCTGCTTGACTTTGCAGCTCAGCGTTTCTCATTATTGACTGAAGATAAGAGCGCCTGCTGGAATGTGAAGACATTCATCACAGAATATTAATGAACACCTCTGTGTTAAACATCTCCTGTTACTTTATTCTCCGCCTCACTGTATTCTGACGCTCTCAGCGTTCTGAACTCTCCGTCAGCACTTTGTAGAATTAGAAATGTGATGATCACTTTCAGCTGAAGGTTTTGATGAAATATTAACATGATTAAAGCACATTCCACGTGTCTTTACTTTTTTAGTACAAGACACTACATGCACCGGTGGCATATTTTGCTTTCATAACATTCTTCTTTCAGACTGTGGAAAGAAAACATCCAAAAGTGTTTATTGCACTTGATCTCTTTGTGTCTGTAGATGTTTAAAGGCGGCGAGTTTGAGTCAGAAAGCTTTACACACACCAAACTTGACCGTTTCATTCATGTCTATATTCTGAAGATTTGTTCATATATCATTTTCCTGATTTATAGGACATTTTATTCCTAAGAACATGGTGAAATGTCGTTGTTTTATTTTCTGATTTATGGAAACAGGAATCCAAAATCCCCTCTGTGAAAAACCTTTAATATGTCGACAAAATCAGACCGGAATTTTGAAGCTGGTTTAATCCAGTGTTCAGATTTCTGAGCTGGAAATGTGTGCAAATCAGTGCATATTTAATAAGACGATGCCTCACTTGCATATTTAAACATAACATTTCAGAAAATGTGTAATACAAAACAAATAGTGTGATTAAAGTTCACCCGTGCTGGATGTTGTGAAAAACATAACAGATATGTTTCAATTTTTATCATCTAATATGTGAAGTATTGTAAATGATTTTTTATTAAAAAAAAAAAGTATAATTCTGACTGTAACTCGAAATTCTGACTTTATAGCTCATAATTCTGACTTTATAACGCAATTCTGACTTTATAACTCGAAATTCTGACTTTATAGCTCATAATTCAGACTTTATATCTCACAATTCTGACTTTATAACGCAATTCTGACTTTATAACTCGCAATTCTGACTTTATAACGCAATTCTGACTTTATAACTCAAAATTCTGACTTTATAACTCGCAATTCTGACTTTATAACTCGAAATTCTGACTTTATATCATAATTCAGACTTTATATCTCACAATTCTGACTTTATAACGCAATTCTGACTTTATAACGCAATTCTGACTTTATAACTCGAAATTCTGACTTTATAGCTCATAATTCAGACTTTATATCTCACAATTCTGACTTTATAACTCGCAATTCTGACTTTATAACTCGCAATTCTGACTTTATAACGCAATTCTGACTTTATAACTCAAAATTCTGACTTTATAACTCGCAATTCTGACTTTATAACTCGAAATTCTGACTTTATATCATAATTCAGACTTTATATCTCACAATTCTGACTTTATAACGCAATTCTGACTTTATAACGCAATTCTGACTTTATAACTCGAAATTCTGACTTTATAGCTCATAATTCAGACTTTATATCTCACAATTCTGACTTTATAATGCAATTCTGACTTTATAACTCGCAATTCTGACTTTATATCTCGAAATTCTGACTTTATAACTCGAAATTCTGACTTTATAGCTCATAATTCAGACTTTATATCTCACAATTCTGACTTTATAATGCAATTCTGACTTTATAACTCGCAATTCTGACTTTATATCTCGAAATTCTGACTTTATAACGCAATTCTGACTTTATAACGCAATTCTGACTTTATAACTCGAAATTCTGACTTTATAACTCGCAATTCTGACTTTATAACGCAATTCTGACTTTATAACTCACAATTCTGACTTTATAACGCAATTCTGACTTTTTAACGCAATTCTGACTTTATAACTCACAATTCTGACTTTATAACGCAATTCTGACTTTATATCTCGAAATTCTGACTTTATAATGCAATTCTGACTTTATAACGCAATTCTGACTTTATATCTCGAAATTCTGACTTTATATCTCGCAATTCTGACTTTATAACGCAATTCTGACTTTATATCTCGCAATTCTAACTTTATAACTCGCAATTCTGACTTTATAACGCAATTTTGACTTTATATCTCGAAATTTGGACTTTATAACTCGCAATTCTGACTTTATATCTCGAAATTCGGACTTTATAATGCAATTCTGACTTTATAACGCAATTCTGACTTTATATCTCGAAATTCTGACTTTATATCTCGCAATTCTGACTTTATATCTCGCAATTCTGACTTTATAACGCAATTCTGACTTTATATCTCGCAATTCTAACTTTATAACTCGCAATTCTGACTTTATAACGCAATTTTGACTTTATATCTCGAAATTCGGACTTTATAACTCGCAATTCTGACTTTATATCTCGAAATTCGGACTTTATAGCTCATAATTCAGACTTTCTATCTCGCAATTCTGACTTTATAACGCAATTCTGACATTATAACTCGCAATTCTGACTTTATAACGCAATTCTGACTTTATATGAAGCAATTCTGAGAAAAAAAGTCAGAATTGTGAGATAAAAAGTCGCAATTACCTTTTTTCTTTTTTATTCAGTTGTGGAAACAAGCTTCCATAACAACGTCAGTGTCAACATAATCTATGGAACGAATATTAAATATAATGTGAAAACAAAGTATTTTTAAAAAATAAATTTTTTTTTTAACAAACTAAAAATGTAATATTTATCAGTTTTGCATGCAACCCTGTTATTGCATTAATTTTCATAAATTGTTTTATCGTGACATCATCTTTTTGATGATGATGCAACACTGAAACACATTTTGATGTTCATTTTTATTGCTTACAAAAATCACATCAGTTTTAAAATGTTCCATATTTTTATTTAAAAAAATTGCAAAGCACACAAAAAGAATGTTTTGCTAACGTTCTTATTACGCTACGAAAACATTATTTCTGAATGTTCTCTGAAATGTCCAGATTTTTAATGTTTTCTTCTTGTTTACACAAACGTTAAGGGAACATTCCATTTCATCATTCATTAAACATTATTGGAATGTTACTTTTAAATGTTCTCTGAAACAAGTAGTAACATTTAAAAAATGTTAGATGAACTAAAACGTCTCATGAACAAAGTATAACGTTTTGAGAACATTATTAAACACCAGATAACTCTGAATGAACGTTCTATTAATGTTTGTTCATAACGTTGTATGTCATCATCCATGCGTTATATTTCTGTGGCCTGAGGAAGCTTGATCTGCTGCTCAGCTGATGGCTGAAGGTCACACTGAGCTGAAATCCCATCAGCCCCGCTGAAGATGGAGCACAGCTTCCTGCCGCTAACTGCTGGTTTTGCAGCGATTAGCGTGGCTGTGTGTGACTCCAGCGCAGGCCTGCAGAGAGGCTGATACACACAGGAGGAGGCGAGAGGAGCACTTCTCTTCCTCATTTCAGCCTGTTTCTGCGTCAGCGTCCACACATAACGTGCTCTTGTTTCTCTCATCCTGTTGATCTCATCACTCGTGTGTGTGTGTTTAGAGTGTTTTGAGAACGATTCTTTAACGATCCGTTTAAGCTGCTTTAGCTATAAAAAGCACCTCAGAGTAATTTTTTCATATTTTTTTCTGCTCCATCTAAAGAGGATTATGTTTGACTGCAGCCTAATTTACAAAAAAAGCCTTTTATTTCTGCCTGTCTCTCTCTCTCTGTCTTTCTCTCTGCCAGCTAACAAGAATATGTTTCAAGAATGTTTTGCTAAGTTATGAAAACATTATTTCCGGATGTTCTCTGAACATTTAAAATGTCCAGTTTTTTCTTGCGAGTGTTAACGGAACATTCCATTGTATCATTTTGCAAACATTATTGAAATGTTTCGGAATGTTCAGAGAACATTTAAAAGTAACAAGTATAGCATTTAAAAAGACAGTAGATGAACATCCAATAACGCTTGAGAACATTATTAAAGACCAGATAACTTTGAGAGAACGTTGCTTTTGTTCAGTCACACGTGAAAGTGAATGTAATACTGCGAATGGAACGTTAAAACCTCTAGGTGATTCAGATATGATAATGAGCGTTTAGTTTCTGACCAATCACAACAGACTGGGCCGTCTGACCAGTCAGAGCAGAGGAAGCTCTTGGAAAGGAGGGGCTTAGAGAGACCGAATCTTCAAACAAACCATTATTTTTTGAGAAATCAGCTGATGCTGCAATATTATTATGATTTTTGACGTTTGATGAATGTAAACCTGCTGTAGGAGAACAAAATTAGGGCTCTTTAAAATAGCGTGACAGGGGAACTTTGATGTTGTGTTTTGAGGGAGTTTTAAGGTACTAAATAATATTTATGCAATAATTATGATCCAAACTTTTTACAATACAATTAATCTATACGATTTTTTAAAAACTATTTTTGAATTAACCGCTTTGTTGCTGTGTGCCTTTTTTCCCGCATCATGGCTGATTTGTAGATTCTGCCCCCAAAAATTCTCTATTTTTTTTTTTTGTTTGTTTGTTTATTTTTCACCATTTAACCTTTTTCAAACATGTCCACAATTTTGTGCGTTTGTGTGTGTGTTTTTGTGTGTGTGTGTGTGTGCGCATTTGTGTGTGCGTGTGTGTGAGTGTGCATTTGTGTGTGTGAGTGTGTTTGTGCATGAGTGTGTGTGTGTTTGTGTGCATTTGTGTGTGAGTGTGTGTGTGTGTGTGCTTGTGTGTGTGTGTTTGTGGGTGTGTAAATGTTTGTTTGTGTGTGTGTGTGTGCTTGTGTGTGTGAGTGTGTGTGGGTATTTGTGTGAGGGTGTGTTTGTGGCTGTGTGTCTGTGTGTGTATTTGTGCATGTGTTTGAGTGTGTGGGTGGGTGTGTGTTTGTGTTTGTGTGTGTGTGTTTGAGTATGTATGCGTGTGTGTGTGTGTGTGTTTGTGTAAATGTGTGTGTGTCTGCGTTTGAGTGTGTGTTTGTGTATGTATGTGTGCATTTGTGTGTGTGTTTGTGTGTGTGTGTGTGTGTGTGTGTGTGTGTTTGAGTGTATGTGTGTTTTTGTGTATGTATGTGTGCGTGTGCGTGTGTGTGTGTGTGTGTGTGTGTGTGTTTATATAGCATGTGCAGCAAAAGTCTCCAAATGTGTCACACCATTCAGAAAATCAAAATGTTTTTTTGTGTTTTTTTTTAACTTTAGTATGTTTTTGGTTAGTGTTTGATTTACTTTATGCTGTTTTTTTTAGAATGGCAGTAAAGAGAGTTACAGAAGTAAATCATTAGAAGTGAGGGATGTTTCTGTGTGTGTTTCTGTGCTCGTGTGTGAATGTGTCAGCAGTGTAAGTGTGAGTGTTTTTACAGACTGTGTGTTGAATGTGTTTGTCGTAGAGCGCGGTAAAGGCCGACAGCGGCAGGCCATCCTGGGAGAACATCCGTCCTCGTACAGCGACAACGGATACGGTCAGTCCTCATCAGTGTGATCTGTTATATATCGCTCTTTCATTAGCTCTTAATTCTAAACTCTGGTCAAATCACTGGTTCTTCTATAAAGCAACAGCAAAAGAAATACATGAGAACACACTCCAGTGATTAAATATGATGATGTTTTTAACAGTAATGAATGTCATTTTAACCCATTTTCTTCTTCCTGTAAATGCTGGTTAATGTTATCACATTGAACTTGTTGACAGTAATCACACATGGTTTAACATCTTCACATGAAAATAGATTTTTTGGGGGATTTTTTTCCCACCTTGTTAAACACTTCTACTGTTTCCAGTCAAAAATGTCCGGCCTACGGATAAATGACTTAAAAAAAAAGAAAAAAAATAGGTAAAGGATTTTTAGCACAGCACAAGGGTTAAAGGCTGTGTCATAACTGTGTGTGTGTGTGTGTGTGTGTGTGTGTGTGTGTAGGGTCACACTGCCCCCTGCTGCCTCTGCCCAGTAATAACCGTTTCAAGCGCAGCTCTCATGACGTGCCGGAGGTGGTGTCGTATCCGCTGCCTCAGACCTCCTCCTACATGAGCCACGCCTCCAGCTCTGTTGCCATGGTGAGCGGCCTGCATCCCGCCAAGATGAACTGCACCCGCATCTTCAACCTCTTCTGTCTGTACGGAAACATTGAGAAGGTAAAGCGTGCGGCGATGATGAACACTTTGACTAACAGATGGAACAGAAATATAATGCTGGATGTGCTGATGGTCGAAAACATTTAAATGAAGACAGTTTAGGAGCACTCGGATCAAATTTTGTTCTCATCTTATGATGCAGTTAAATCAATAATATTACCGAATACACCCCAACTGTGTGTGTGTGTGTGTGTGTGTGTGTGTGTGTGTGTGCAGGTGAAGTTCATGAAGAGCGTCCCGGGCACGGCTCTAGTGGAGATGGGTGATGAATATGCGGTTGACAGAGCGATTACACACCTGAACAGCATCAAGGTCTTCAGCAAACGACTCAACGTCTGGTGAGGAAACACACACACACACACATATATACACGTATATACACGCACTCACACACACACTCACACACACACACTCACACACAAGCACACATATACACACACACACACACACACACATATATATACACGTATATACACGCACTCACACACAAGCACACATATACACACACACTCACACACATACTCACACAAGAGTACACAAATGCACACATACACACACACACACTCTTATACACATGCACACACAAACGCACACATACACACATGATCACACTCACACACACACACTCACAAACACAGACTCACGCACATTTATGCACACACACACACACACACACATATACACGCACTCAAGCACACAAACACACACACACTCATACACATGCACACACAAACGCACACATGCTCAGACACTCACACACACACTCACAAACACAGACTCATGCACACAAATACAAAAGCACTCACAAACGCACTCACACACACACACACATACATGCATATACACGCACTCACACAAACACAGACACACAATCACACACAAACACACTCATACACATGCACACACAAACGCGCACACACACGTTCACACACTCACACACACACAGTCACAAACACACAGACTCATGCACACTTATGCATATACACACAAACACACACACTCACGCACTCACAAACGCACTCACACACACACACATATACACGCACTCACACACACACACATATACACGCATATACACGCACTCACACACACACACTCACACACAAGCACACACACATACACACACACACACACTCATACACATGCACACACAAACACGCACACACACATGTTCACTCACACACACACACTCACAAACACACAGACTCATGCACACTTATGCATATACACACACACTCACGCACTCACAAACGCACTCACACACACACACATATACACGCACTCACACACACACACATATACACGCATATACACGCACTCACACACACACACACACTCACACACACACTCACAAACACACAGACTCATGCACACTTATGCATATACACACAAACACACACACACTCACGCACTCACAAACGCACTCACACACACACACATATACAAGCATATACACGCACACACACACACACACAAACGCACACATACACACACACACTCATACACATGCTCACACACTCACTCACACACACACACACACACACACACACCCAGTCTATCACGCACACACACACACTCACGCACTCAAAAACGCGCATACACACACACACACATATACACGCATATACACGCACTCACACACAAGCACACAAACGCACACATACACACACACACTCTCATACACATGCACACACAAACGCACACATACACACATGCTCACACACTCACTCACACACTTACGCACACGCACACAAACGCACACACTCACACACATATACACACACTCACTCACTAATACACACACTCACTCACAAACGCATGCACACACACAAACGCACACTCGCACGCACTCACACACTCACAAACACACACAAACGCACTCAAGCACATATACACACACACTTACAAACGCACACACTCATACATATACACACTCACTCACACACACACACATTCACTCACAAACACACGCATACATGCACACACACACACACACACACACACACACACACACACACACACACACATCAGATAGGGGAAGAATTCAATAATTTAATATTTCGATCTAAGTGAAATGTTCAGGACTTCATGTGAACTGTAAAGAATCAGATGATCAGCAGCAGCAGAGGCTCATGGGATTGAGATGGACCATCATCCATCAGAATAATTCATCACACACAGATGCTCTGAAGTCAGTGGTGTGTGTAAGATTGAGACTGATGGATGTGTGTCGTTGTGTTCTCTGTGGTCAGCGTGTCGAAGCAGCACGCCGTCATCCCCAGTCAGGTGTTCGAGTTGGAGGACGGCTCCAGCAGCTACAAGGACTTCGCCATGACCCGCAACAACCGCTTCACCAGCGCCGGTCAGGCCTCCAAGAACATCATCCAGCCTCCGTCGTGTGTGCTGCACTTCTACAACGTGCCGCCCTGCATCAGTGAAGACGACCTGCAGCGGGTGCGTCACGCTCACTCACCGCATACACAGAAAACAGCACACAGATGTCACGCGCCCGTCTAAGACATCAAAAATATGACATTCAAAATTATGACATGCTAAGTCATAATTTCAACTTTTTAATGTCATAATTCCAATTTATGTCAATTTTGATTTAGTATGCTAACTTTCAACTTTTTATGACATTAAGTAATAATTTCGACATTTTAATGTCATAATTCCGACTTGTCATAATTTCGATTTAGTGTCAACTTTCAACTTTGTCATAATTGACATTTCATCTCAATTATTACTTACTATGTCATAATTTTGACATTTAATCTAAATATTACTTTTTAAGTAATAATTTTGACATTTTAATGTCATAATTTTGATTTGTCAATTTTGATTTATTATGCCAACTTTCAACTTTTTGTCATAAATGACTTTTTAAGTAATAATTTTGACATTTTAATGTCATAATTTCAGTTTATTTCATAATTTCGATTTAGTATGTCAACTTTCAACTTTTTATGTCATAATTTCGACTTTTTAATGTCATAATTTTGATTTGTCAATTTTGATTTAGTATACCAACTTTCAACGTTTTCTGTCATAATTATGACTTTTTAAGTAATAATTTTGACATTTTAATGTCATAATTTCAATTTATTTCATAATTTCGATGTGGTATATCAACTTTTTAACTTTTTAAGTCATAATTTCGACTTTTCATCTGTTATTACTTACTGTCATAATTTTGACATTTAATCTAAATATTACTTTTTAATGTCATAATTTTGATTTGTCAATTATGATTTAGTATGCCAACTTTCAACTTTTTAAGTCATAATTTCAACTTTTCATCTCAATTATCACTTGCTGTCATAATTTCAAACATTTATTCTCATAAACATGACATCATACTTTCGATTTATGTCATAATTTCGATTTAGTATGTCAACTTTAAACTTTTTGTCATAATTCTGACTTTTAATCTAAATATTACTTTTTAATGTCATAATTTTGATTTATCAATTATGATTTAGTATGTCAGCTTTCAACTTTTTATGTCATAATTTCGACTTTTTAATGTCATAATTTTGATTTGTCAATTTTGATTTAGTATGCCAACTTTCAACGTTTTATTGACTTTTTAAGTAATAATTTTGACATTTTAATGTCATAATTTCAACTGATTTCATAATTTCAATTTAGTATGTCAACTTTCAACTTTTTGTCATAATTATGACTTAAGTGATAATTTTGACTTTTCATCTCATAATTAGTACTTACTATTTCATAATTTCAAAATTTAATCTCATAAATATAACCTAGAATGTCATAATTTTGACTTTTTTCAGATATTTTTTCCCAGAAGTGAGTTCAATCTGACAAAACTTCCTCATTTGTAACAGTGGTATAAAATAAAGTAAACAATGTTTTATTTTTATTGTTAAAATGCAGAAAGTTTTCTGTTAGGATTAGATTACAGTATTCATAACTAGCTGTACATAAAAACAGTATGAGCCCATCTCTAGAGCTGAGTATACATGTCGCCAGCGCCCTCTGCTGGACTGTAAGCCACTCTGATTTTGTTCTGTTGTTTTGCAGTTATGCACAGAACACGACGTCCCAGGATTCATCAAATACAAAGTGTTTGATGCCAAACGTGAGTTTTCATTAACTTTGCTACATCAACACTGTTGAGCTGAACAATGACAGTGTCGTCTCCTGTTTAAGCTGCACGTTGTTTCATAATGGACGTCACAGTTGGGTAAACGTCTATAGCGGCGAACGGGAGACGACAGCAAATATCATTTTTGTGTTCCCATTAACTCCAATAGCAAAAGAGGAAGAAAAAAAAATTTGATTACTTGATTTACCCATCTAACAAGAATATGTTCCAAGAATGTTTTGCTAACGTTCTCATTAAGTTCTGAAGACAACGTTCAAAATGTCCAGTTTTTTAAATGTGTTTTCTTGGTTATACGAAGATTCCATTGATGAATTTTGCAACATCAACACTGTTACATTTATATCACTGTGAAGCTGCTTTGAAACAATCTGTACTGTATAAAGCGCTGTAGGAGCAATAGTACCGTGACTTTCCGCCGTGTTTGAGTTTGTGTTTGACGTGATTCTGATCCGTCGCTCACGTGTCTCTTGTGTTTGTATCTGCAGCCAGTTCAAAGACCATCTCTGGTTTACTGGAGTTCGACAGTAAGACTCACGCTGTGGAGGTTCTGACGGTTCTCAATCACTATCAGATCCGGATACCCAGTAAGCATACGCTCTTTCTGTTTACCCATCAGCCCCTGTCTGTTTAATCATGTCATAGATTCAGGATCTGAGATGAAGCATGAACGTTTCTCTTGATGCTGTAGCTGTTGTCAGTAATCTGTGACGTGTTGTTGTGTGTTTCAGATGGTTCGAACCCGTACACGCTGAAGCTGTGCTTCTCCACCTCCTCACATCTCTGAGCCGGAGCGACTCAATCTCCTGCTCCTCTTCTTCGGTTTTTGTCGTCTTTGTTTTTTTGTCTGTAAATCAAACCAGGAAACTGACACACACACACACACACACACACTCTCTGGATGATGTCACTGACGGCAGGACCACGGCAAACACAGGAAGAGCCGATGAACGACACGGGCTGTTTCGTTCCATGTATTTGCTAGTTAAATTGTTTTCAGGGCGTTTTTTGACCGGACGACATACGATAAACACGACATGAACTGAAACACTGAACTGACGTGTGCATGACACAGAACATGGAACACGTGTCTTTATTATTTATGTGTACAGCGGCAGGGGTTTACTAGAGACTAAAGGATCACCTGCTGGGTTAACCGCTTAACTAGTCACATGACCTGTAGTCTGTCTGTGCATTTGTTGTAGTTCTGGGTTTGGGTAGATGATTGTGAGACTCTTTGATCAATGTCAGTATGTTAGATTGACTGCAGCCCTGATCCAGACACACGATCATCACGGCTTCAACACCAGCTGTACAGGAAAGTAGTTTGTAACTTCCTCTGTTCTTGCTCTAGTTGCAGCGTTTGTTCTCAAGGCAGAGCTCATAAAGTTTACCACCGTTACTGATCCAGTAAGAAGCCTGCAGTTTTATCTCACTGCAGTCGATTTGCTTAACTGTCAGCGATGATTAATTACATTTCCATTTAGAGCGACGCAAAAATAGTCATAAAATAATTCATGTTTTCAAATATGTAAATAATATAAAGGAACTGTATCTAAAATTAACAAAGGGCAATAAATAAATACTAATACATCCAGTTATATAAATTAAATTTTTATGTTTTTATTCTTAAATGTATGCGTTGATAGGGTTTCATGCTGGAGCGCCACAATCGAGTCTGTTATGCACATAATACTCTCTTTTTTAAAATTTAAACAAGTGTGAATGTTGCCATCATCATCATCATCATCATCAGTCTGTCAGATAAAACATGAGCTCATGACGTCATTTCATCAGTCTGATGTTTTATTCCTGATTGATATCGAACAAAATTATGTCCTAAGAAGTTAAAGGTGCAGTAAGCAATTTCTGAGAAACGTTCTGAAATCACCAAAACAAACAGGCATCTTGATAGCTCCGCCCCCAAATTCATGAAAATGCTATGCAGCACAGGCACCTCCCCCCTAATGAGTGGACACGCCCCTTACTGCTGATTGGCTATAAGTGTGTTTTGTTGGTCAGTTAGATCCACTTTCAACAGCGTTTCTCAGAAATTGCTTTCTGCACCTTTAAGAAACATTATTTCTAAATATTGTCTGAACGTTTAAAAAACATTTTTTCTTGAACGTTCCATTTTATCATTCTGCAAACATTATGGGAACGTTACTTTTGAATGTTCTATAAAACAAGTAGTAACATTTAAAAAACGTTTTGTGCTAACGTTTTGAGAACATTATTAAAGACCAGATAATTTTGAACAAACGTTCTATTAACGTTACTGAAAGAATGTTTGTTAGTAACGTTAGAGAACCTTACCAGAACGTTCTGAGAACGTTTCCTGTTAGCTGAGTTGCAACTTAGTGGCCATTTACACCTTAAATACCCTAATTTTTACAGTAACTTGCACACAGCTGGTGTAACCGGCCTGATGGTCAGATCTGTGTCTTGGCTCTTCAGTGGCTGCACCGAGAGGAACATGTTATTATTATTATTATTATTATAAGTTCATGTGTAACTGACACATCAACACATCAGCAGTTCACTGTGAGCATGTGCAGTCATTAAAACATCTGCAGGTCACACGGCTGTCTGTCATTCATCATACATGAAGACTCTCAGAACAGAGTCAAACGGGTTTAGAACATGAGAATGAGAAAACCATGAATTAGATGAGTGTGTGTAAAGGGATAGTTCACCCAAAAATGAAAATTATCCCATTATTTACTCACCCTCAAGCCGTCCTAGGTGTATATGACCATCTTCTTTCAGACAAACCCAATCAGAGATATATTTAAAAATATCCTTAGTCCTCCAAGGTTTATAATGGCAGTGAATGGCAGCCCAAATTTTGAAGAAAAAAAAAATGAATCCATAAGACTCCAGGGGGTTAATAAAGGCCTTCTGAAGTGAATAGATGCGTTTGTGTAAGACAAATATCCTTTATAAACGAAATATAACTTATAAGTTTATAAACTTATGTAAACTTATAAACTTTGTAAAGCAAAATAACAAGCTTTCGGCGGGACAGCCATACGCATTCGACGTAAGTCCAAAAAGTGAACTTCTGCGACGTTCTACACAATGCAATGACGTTCTACGCTAGTACGTCATGTTATTGTGTATTACGTCACGGAAGTTAACGCTTTTTGGACGTACGTCGAATGCGTATGGCTGTCCCGCCGGAAGCTCGTTATTTTGCTTTATAAAGTTTTAAATGAGGATATTTGTCTTAAACAAACGCATTGATTCGCTTCAGAAGGCCTTTATTAACCCCCTGGAGTCGTATGGATTCATTTTTTTAATGGATGGATGCATTTTTTTGTCTTCAAAATTTGGGCTGCCATTCACTGCCATTATAAACCTTGGAGGACTAAGGATATTTTTAAATATATCTCTGATTGTGTTCGTCTGAAAGAAGATACGTCTTTCATTCGTCTGAAAGAAGGTGTATATGACTTCTTGTATATGAAAGAAGTCATATACACCTGGGATGGCTTGAGGGTGAGTAAATCTTGGGATAATTTTCATTTTTGGGTGAACTAACCCTTAATGGAGTAACAGCTGAACATGATTATTGAGTTACTGTAGCAGCAGAAACCCTCAGTTATATTTGTGACATTATTCGGCAGATGTTTTATTCTTCAGAGTCAGGTCAACAGTTGCTCAGTAAAGCCCAAAGTATACTTCACTTTTTACGCGTACGTGAGGGTCAGTGTACAGCGCGCATGATGCGAATTACGTCATCAGAAGAGTGCGCGCACTGCCAGATTTTTGTAACCACGCGTACTTGTACTAATACTAATTTTTTTGCAGTAATTAGTTTATCCACAAGGTGGCAGCTGTGCCCTGGGGGCGTCAATTCACAAAGTAGTCGGGAAAAAAACCTGCATAAACAGACGGTAACTCATGCAAGCTACAGCGTCAATGGAGGCCTATATAGACAAGAGATTTTGCGAAGAAAGATAGAAAGTATCCTCATTATTATTTGACACACCCACTTCAGGTCTTGCTGTCTCTACTAATGAGCTGATGAGTTGAATCAGGTGTGTTAGATGAGGAGACATACAAAATGTGCTGGGGGTCCTCCAGGACAGGTTTGAAAACCCCTGCACTAGCGTACGCGTAAAAAAACGAAATATACCGAGGGCTTTAGACTCTCCATCATGACAGGAATTGAGCTGACTGTAGAGGAAGATGGTTTGATGTTGCACCTCTCACTGCATGAAGAAGAAGAAGCGGATGTTTTACACATGAAACAGATGCAGCTCTTACCGTGTTTCTCAAGCTGCACAATGCAGTGTATCACAGAGAATATGAAGACAGCGCTGCGTCCTGATTGGTTCGTTTGCATCTGCTTCAGCCAATGAGGTTCTGCTCTCTTTATCTTAGCTGTCACTTCTGACCTCATTGGCTCTTCAGTCTCTCAGGACGCAGATCACTTCATCCTGGAACAGATTCTTCCTCTCATGTAATCGGGTCATGAAGCTCGTGCACACACGTGATGCAGACCCGGCTAACAGGGAACGTTCTGGCAAAGAAACAGAACCTTTGTTCAAAGTTATCTGGTCTTTAAAGGTGCAGTAAGCAATTTCTGAGAAACGCTGTTGGAACTGGATCGGACCGAGCACCACTTGTAGCCAATTAGCAGTAAGGGGCGTGTCCACTCATTAGGGGGGAGGTGCCTGTGCTGCATAGCGTGTTTGTGAATTTGGGGGCGGTGCTATCAAGATAGGGGTGTGATCATTTTGGGTAGGGGCGTGTTTGTTTTGGTGAATTCAAATATCAACAGTGTTTCTCAGAAATTACTTACTGCACCTTTAATAATGTACAAAAATGTTATTTATACATCAATCATGCAAAAGATTTTAAAATGTTCAGAAATAACGTTTTCATAACTTAATGGGAACGTTAGGAAAACGTGCTTAAAACATTTTTTTCCAGCTGGGGAGGGGCTTGTTTTACACCTCATTAACATACTGTATCAGACAGAGAAGGTTGTAATTGATTTCATATAATTTTCATATATTTAATATGTGTATGTCAGGTTAAAGAGATGTGTTTTTAGTCTAGATTTAAACTGACAGAGTGTGTCTGCTTCCTGCTTGGTAGATGAAGAGATTGGGTGTTGAATAGGAAAAGGATCTTCACAGTCAATTTTGATAATCTAGGTGTTATCAATTGGCCAGAATTTTTTTTGAGCTTGCAGTGGATGTGAAGGACTGTTCGTAATGTAATAAGAGCTCACTCAAGTATTGAGGAGCTGAACCATTCAGGGCTTTATATGGAATCAGCAGGATTTTAAAATGTAAAGGATGTTTAATAGGCAGCCCATGCAGTGTTGACAGAACCGGGCTAATATGGTCATTCTTCCTGGTTCTAGAAAGAAACTACTGGAGTTTGTTTATTAAGCTTGCAGGGCAACCGCCCAGTAAAGCATTACAATAATCTAGCCTTGAGGTCCTAAACGCATTAACTTTTCTGCATTCACCCCTGAGAGCATATTTCGTCATTAAGAGATATTTTTAAGGTTACAAAAATTGGTTTTACAAATGCCAGGGATGTGGGTTTCAAAAGAAAGATTGCTATCAAAGATCACTTCTACACTTTGGTATCAAATCTACACTTCTCAGTTTCTCCAGATGAAAAGATGAACTCACATGTGCTTCAACTAGAGTTTTAAAACTAAAGTTATTGTGCCTCAAAATCAAAAGCAAGAGATCTTATTAAGAATTTAAAAAAATTCTTGTCAAATTTTCCCAATACCAAATGCAAATTCCTCTAAATTAACAATTACATTTACAGGTTACTGTGTTTTCTCATTAACATTCACTAATTAATTTACTTGTAGCAACAAAGGCAAACATTATGTGTGATTCACTTTTTTTGAGTCAAAATGGAGCCTGCTATATGTTTTTTCTCATTTATTATATCTGTACAAACATCAGTGTGTTTGGTTTGATCTGTTGGTGGATAAACCGCTGTGTGTGTCAGTAGTTTGTCGTGATTTTCTCTCCTGTTAATAAGAAGCTCACAATCTCACAGTCAGAAGCTAATCCAATATACACTCTTCTGCTATTAGTTTTCATTCAGGGCCAGAATTTATTTGAAAATGTGCACCCTTGTGAATTCTATGGTTTACCATATCAGGGCATAATAAAAATTCACCTGCTCATTAGCAGGTCTTAAAAACGACATATTACTTTTTGCTGTTATCTCCTTTGTTTGACACTGGAACTGGTAATAACCTTTTTTTCAGGCTTCTGATTGGCCAACATGGCTTTATGGTTAGTATTATAATGCCACCTGCTGGTTTGGCATGCTCTTGACAGCACTTCATAGTGTGTTTTAGCATTTTCATGTGGACAGAGATTGTTTTTTTAAACGAAGGAAGAAAAAAAATCACTTTATAAAAATATCCATGTACGTGTGGATTAGTTGAAACAGTAAGGATGTACTTAGTTTGTCACACACGGTGTCTCTATTTTGGCCAAATTTTTTGTCAAATAAATAATGAAATGGTGTAATATGTTGTGTTTTTGTTGTTCATCTGAGGTTGTATTTACCTAATTTTAAGACCTTCAAGTACTTTTTTATTATGCCCTGATACGTAAAACCCTAAAATTCATTTAGGTGTCCTGTTTTTTCACGTGACTTTAAGATCAGCAAAATCTTGTTGAATTTTGTGATTGTGTAAGCAGAAACTGAGGTTGGAGGAGGATTCACACACAACCAGATAAATATCACAGTTCAGTCATGTTTTATAGACATTTTAAGGGTTACTATCGTGGGCTTTTCAGTGAACCGATGAAGAAAATGTTTCTCAAATTAGTTTTGTTCTGTTCGTGTTTGTGGTGTATGGTTGGTGAGTTTTAAATCTGTTTTTATGGCTTCAGTTGTTTCTGTTCTGGTAGCATGTAATAAATTACTGGTTAAATTAGTCAGAGATTATTAACATTCACTGTTATTCTCATACAGAAATAATCGAACTGTGATTTTACTGTGAGATCAAGTTTGAATTCAGGTCTAATCTCAGTTACTTGAATTTTCAGCATCATTACTCCAGTCTTCAGTGTCACATGATAATTCAGAAATCATTCTAATATGATGATTTGATGCTCAAGAAACATTTATTATTATTATTATTATTGTTATCAATGTTCAAAATTTTGTGTACATTTTTTTCAGAATTATTTGATGAATAGAAAGTTCAAAAGAACAGCATTTATCTGATATAGAAAGCTTTTGTAACATTATCACTATCAATCATTATCAATTTGGGGTAAGTAAGAGGTTTTTGTTTTGTTTGTTTTTTGAAAGAAAAGGAGATTCATACTTTTATTCAGGAAGGATGCATTAAATTGATCAAAAGTGACAGTAAAGACATTTATAAGGTTGCTAAAGCTTTACCACTGCAGTCACATGACTGTTTTAACGAACTGTCTTTAGTACCTTTCTGGACCTTGAAAGTGTTGATTATATTGCTGTCTATGGACGAGTCATAAACCTCTCGCATTTCATCAAAAATATCTTAATTTGTTTTCTGAAGATGAACGAAGGTCTTACGGGTGTGGAACGACATGAAGTAATTAATGACAGAAATTTCATTTTTGGGTGAACTAACCCTTTAACATTAACCAATGAATTTAGTTGTAACAATACAGTCAAACATTATATGTGTGTATCACTTTTTTTCCTTTTTTTGAGTCAAAATGGAGCCTGCTATATGTTTTTTCTCTTTTATTTTATCTGTACAAACATCAGTGCGTTTGGTTTGATCTGTTGGTGGATAAACCTCTTCTGTATCGCTGTGTATGTCAGTAGTTTGTGGCTGAAGCGTTTCTTCATTTTCTTTCCTGTTAATAAGAAGCTCACAATATGACAGCTCACAGCACTAAATAACACACCACATATATCTAATCCAATATACACTCTTCTGCTATTAGTTTTCATTCAGGACCAGAATTCATTTGAAAACGTACACCCATTTGTTTCTGCACCGCTCTAAGGTCCCGCCACAGTATTTCAGTCGGGATGAGGTCTGGACTCTGACTGGGCCATTGCAACACTTTGATTCTTTTCTTTTTCAGCCATTCTGATGTAGATTTGCTGGTGATCCTCGGATCATTGTCCTGTTGCATGACCCAATTTTGGCCAAGCTTTAGCTGTTAACTGAGTCCTCTAGAGTCTGAGGTGTAGCTCTTGTTTTTTGTGCAAATTCTCTGATCATTGATCTTGGAGTGAACTTGCTGGGACGTCCACTCCTGGGAAAATTGGCAACTTGATTGTTGAATGTCTTGAATGTTTTCCACTTGTGAATAATCTTCCTCCCTGTGGAATGATGGCCTTCAGATTGTCTGGAAATGGCCATAAAACCCTTTCCAGATTATTGGCAGTAACAATTGCTTCTCTAAGATGATTGCTCTTTGGTTGATTGTCTATGGATGTTGTCATTGTGTCAAAACACACCTGAAGGCTCCAGACCAGTAAGCTGCCAGAACTGCTGCTTTTATAGAGCTGCTCACAATTGCTGATGATTGATTAATGAAAGGCATTTGATTAGCAGTGCCTGACTGTTACTTACTCTCTTAATTCCTGTGGAAACAGTAAGGGTGGTATACTATAGTTTGGGTTCTACATTATGGCCTAATTTTTTTTTGTTAAAGTCCTCCTGTGGTGAAAATCAAGTTTTTAATGTTCATATATCTATCTGGTCAAACCATGTGCAAATTCATAAGTCAACACCATTGCTGAGTATTTTCTCTTTAAAACTGCAGTGAACCAAAGACAGTCTCAAACCCACGCTTTGAAATCGCTGGTGTTTCTGATGTCACAAACTACTTTGTAACCAATCACATCAACGTGCCTGCGAGCTTTAGCATATTAACTGACCGCGCAAGGAGTCGCAAAAGAAGGTTATCCCGGTATATTTTTCTGTTGATATGAAAAATCGGGTAGATTTATCAATATAGCGGGTGTATGATGTATATTACAATGTTATGATGAACTAAATGCTTTTCTCCACTGACGTTCTGAGTTGTTCAAAGCATTTCTAAGGATACTGATTGTTAGAAAGCAGCTGCAGCATGGTGAATGTGAACATGGTTTGTGTAACTTTAGCAACACATTATTAGCTGTTTGATAACGTAGTCAAGCAAAAGGCTAATCATATTAATTACAGTTATGTGTCTGACGTTGTAAAAAGCGATATAATTGTGCAGCGTTTACCTCAGTAAGTTGACCGAGTGGATCTCTGAGCTGGTGTGAGTGAGTGGAGGCGGGGCTAATTAGCATATTCATAGATCTGTGTATATTAAATGAGGCAGTTACATTCAAGCTAAGGAAAAAATGTTTAAACATGTAATTTTGGTGATCAAGGATGAGTTTTAAGGGATAAAATAAATTACTACACTGTGTACATTATGCACATTTTTTGATATGGAATATCTGGGCAAGCAACACTATTTGCCAAAATATATACAAATTAACTGTTATTTTAGTATTATTGTTATAGTTGTTATTAAAGTGTAGTTACATTGTGTAAAACAGCTGTTCGTGAATGTAAACGAGTCATCAGCAATTCCAGTCTGACTTCTTTTTACAATACCTATGTAATAATGTAACACATTTGCATAATGCCAGCCTGATGTAACCCACAATGCAATGTATTTGCACTGTGAACCAAAAGCGATATCAACTGAGATTTTTAACATCTCCTTTTTGACACACTGTTTGAACAAACTGCCCCAAGAATTTTTTATATATATTTATTTCTGAGATGTAAACTGGATGCTACACATAGTAGTACGGTCATGTGACAACAATTTTAGCATAGGACAGTTAAAGTTTCAATGCATATTAATTGAAAAGTTATTGAAAAGTAGTAGGCAGCGTACAGTAAAACAGCAGTTTGCTTATATTTCATTCTGAATGTTTTTCACAATGTCAACTAATGTATGATACTCATATCTGACTTTCCGTGTGTGTGTGTGTCCGTACCACCACGTTGTCTCCAGGCTCACGTCACAGCAGGAAGTGCAGTGAAACTGAGAAGACCTACTGCATTAATGGTGGAGAATGTTATTTCATGCATGATATAAATGGGATGTTCTGCAAGTAAGTTACACACATTCATTTGAGCTGATCTCACTTTGACAATCTGTTTGTTTATGGTCTTATATTTGACTTCACACAGAGTGTTTATTGAAACATTGGTTTGACATCACCAGACTCCAAACAGGGCTGTCAAATTAACATTTTAATTAAAACTATTAAAAATGATACATTGATAGCAGTTCATCATGCCCCCTGACCCATACATAAATTTGGTTTTGCTTTATTTTGATGGTCCCTTTAACACATTCTGTTGACTATACGTAACCCTCATTAGAGTGTTAGTAGAGTATTAGTAGACTGGTAGGGTTAGGGTTAGAGTAAGTTGACATGTACTTGCAAAGTTACTTATGTCTGTTGGGGGAACGTCACAATAAAGAGTTACAAGATATTAAGCAGACAGTCTACTAATACTCTAATGAGAGTTAGTTGACATGTACTTGCAAAGTTGTTTATAGTCAACAGAATGTGTTAAAGGGACCATCAAAATAAAGTGTTACCATAAATTCTGCAATAAAGATTTTTTCTGCCATCAGACCAGTTATTTTAGTATTATTTATATACTATTATATTATTTTGAATGATCTTTTATTATTTTAGTTTAAATTTAGGTTTAGCTTTTAGGGAATTTTTATATTTCTATATAGCTAACTTATTTTTTATTTCAGTTTTAGTACTTTTAGTACTTCAATTTAAACTTATATCAGTTAGTTGCCAAGGCATTTCTAATGTTTATTTAAGTTTATAAAATTTTATTCTAATATTTATATTTGACAGAAAACTAAGATTTTTAATAGTTTTCCATAACACTAGCAATACTGCATCAGAGAAATTCAACAACCACCTTCTGGAAATACCCTTTATGTCGTGTGTATGATAATATGATTATTGGTCATTTGTACTGATAAATCAAATGTGTTAAAGGAATTGTTCACCCAAAAATGAAAATTATCCCATATTTTACTCACCCTCAAACAATGCCAGGTGTATATGACTTTCTTCTTTTAGCCAAACACAATCAGAGTTTTAATAAAAAATACCATGGCTCTTCCCAGCTTTGTTATGGAATTGAATAGTGCCTGAGTTTTTGAAGCTCCATATTTAAAACTTCATAAATTATAATCACTGTTCACAAGAGAGTTGCGTGAGAGGTGTCTCACCTAAGCTTATGCTACACGTCATACATCATACGTCGGGTCAGACGTCACTCTTCCGCCAGAACTCGACTCTCTCACAGTTGCCAGAAGCCAGTGGTTATAGTTTATAACGTTTTAAATATGGATATATTTTATTAAACAAACATTGTTTCACTTCAGAAGCCATTTATTAACCTCCTGGAGCCGTACGGATTAATTTTATGATGGATGGACATGCATTTTGGAGCTTCAAAAACTTGGGCACTATTCACTACCATTATAACGCTTGGAAGAGCCAGGATATATTTTAATATAGGCTAACTCTGATTGTGTTCGTCTGAAAGAAGAAAGTCATATACACCTAGGATGGCTTGAGGGTGAGTAAATCATGGGATAATTTTAATTTTTTGGTGAACTATTCCTTTAAGAAGTACAGTAAGGGCAGTTATATGAATGTATTTTAATTTCATTCCATTTTACTTCCTTTAAATTCAAATTAAAAACTCACAACAAAAATGCATTCTGTTTGCTGCCTTAATTCAAATTCAGTCATTTAAAAGGCATTTTATTAGTTTCTACATGGCACACAATGCTGCAACATATAGAATCCTGAAACAATGTAAGGTATGATTGTTTGGACCTTTACTGGGAAAGAAATGTAGAGACTCTTGTAACTTTGAATACTGCTGATCTAGAGAGAGTCAAAGAAATGACAGTGTGTCTGAGGGTCTGGAGGAAGAGGAAAAGGTTTGCCGTGTTGTCTGTCAGGTCTGTCGATGTATACTGCCAATAGTATGCTGAGTTACTGCTCCTCTGTGATACCATGTACACAATGCTGCGTTCTTATCGACCATTTCGGACAGAACAGCTCAGATTTACGGTGTGTGCGTTAATTTTTTAAAGGAAGAGAAATAAAGCCATTAAAGCTGTTTAAAGTTCAACCCCTTTGGGAAAGATGTCATCCTTTAACTGTGACTCATCAAGTCGATCTCTTTAATTTACAGAACAGAGCGTCTGAAGCGGATTTAAGGGTTAATGGACCTCAGGGAAGCACAGACTGATTTGTAAATAGTGTGTGTTACTCTTGGCTTTCTTGACACAGCGATTCACTTATGCCTGAAAGTTTGTCTTCAACAGCGCTAAAGCTTTACTTCACAGTACATGTGGGCGGTATGACCACGGAAAGACATTTTATATCATGGTAACATTATCACGGTGCTTATTTTTGGTGGAAATTCAGTGAATTAAATCATTTGCAAATGAATCATCCTTCTTCTCTTTTTATTTTGACTGTGATTGGTGCAATATATATATTTGTATATGTATATATATAGTACAATATTTTAATTATATACACTGTATATATATATATATATATCAAATATAAACATTAAACAGCATAAAATAAGTTATACATAAAAACGAAAAGGAAAAAAAGAAATTTAAAATGCTTTATACAGGTTTCAAATATTTAAAGTCTTTTTTTATTTAAAGAGTATTTACTTATACAGCCTGGATTTTACTTTACTAAAACTATAAATTTGGGGTTTTTATTAGTGAAGTAGCATTTATGACTACTGAATTTGGGCATAATCATAATTAGGTTAATTAAAACTGTTTTTACCTCTCTTTGGATAATCAGTGGAGCAAAAAAGTACATTTTCCCACAGGGAAAAAAGGTCTTAAACAATAAATGTTTTCATTAACTAATTTAGCACAAATATATTGACTGCAGTTTAAAAGGTTTAGCAAAATCTCTACCAGTTGGCACATTTCTACCATTGTACAATATATATGTCATACCTCCCAGCCATATTTAAAAAAAAAAATACCTTAATGCATACGTGTGTGTGTGTGTGTGTGTGTTACTGTAGCTCCTGAGGCAGATGAATTCCCCAGTGTAACGCATGGTCCATGAAGGAAGATGATGCACACAGGATACGATAGAATAGTGTTTGCTGGTTATACACATAAGAACAGGTTACACCAACAATGACTGAAGTTAGTTCAGTATTAAAGGGGTCCTATTATGCTTAACACGTCACAGTATTCCTCATTTAAATAATTCCCGCCCAAGGCATACGCTAAATAAATGGGGCGGGGCCTGGTACTGTAGTAGTGTGTTGAAACCGGTTTAAACTCATGATTATGACGTGTCATTTCTCAAGCACACTTCAAGCTATTGACCAGTCACAACACACTGGTTCAGCCGACCAATCAGAGCACACTCTGCTTTTCAGAAGGAGGGGCTTCATAGAGACAGGAACTAAACAGAGCGTTACTGACAGACTGGGAAGAGAGGAGCTGCAACAATGGAGAATATATAAAATCATACGGTGCGTCCGAATTGTCTGAGTAGGTACTACATTTTAATTTGAACATACGTTGCAAGCGTTAAAAAAGTATGTTAGTATGAGTGTGTGTAGTATAAATGTAATCCATGTTGTCATTATCAAGTTACCTACCAGCATCAGTTGCATTGTTTCACCTCCATTCATAAATCCTCTCCTGTGGCCTCATGGGATAGTGAAGTGTCCATCAAATGCGCACTTCAGAATCTCGCCGGAAGTAGAAGGACTTTTCGCCCACTGTTTTTCAAATACTATATATTCAGACACACTGCTCTGTTGGCGTACTGTTTTCACATACTATATAGTAGGGAAGTATTCGATTTCGGATGCAGTGATAGTGTTTTTTGAAAATTCAAGCATGAAAACGTTTGGTGAAGGAAAGGTTTTTCACAAAAGGAAAAGTTCTCACAAAAGTTTTGCATCCTCCCTAGAAACTTCTCATTTGCTTGTAAAGTACAAACATTTTGCAAGGGGAAACGTAACATATTTGGGAGAGAATGCAAAAGATTGTTCCTCATATTTTTTTCCTTCATCATGCACCTTTAGGGCCTCCGTAAAAACCTTTTCTAGTATACCCCAAAAACAAAATCCTTACTTTGAGAAAAAGGCATAATAGTTCCCCTTTTAATAGTAAGCCTATTGTAATATTGTTGAAATATTTGTGTTGTTGCTAGAATGATTGTTTTCCGTTACACTATAATGGATTATATGATAATTAATGGGTACAATTTTAAAATGGTTTCTTTTTAAATCAATATTTTTATGTCCCCATCATTATATGATAAAAACCTGTGTATTAACTGATACGACTGTACATCCCTTTAAATGTCCGTCTTGTTTGAACTTGTTCATTCTTCTAGGCTCAAAGCTGCTTACTAAGAACTAGGAACTTATTTAATGATTTTCTAAAGATTCATATATTTTTGTTTGTACATATTTCTCTAGTAAGACAAAAACACCCTAATATTTATATATAAGGATTGAGTTTTTGAGGGTGGTAAGCACCCCTGGAGGAATTGCCATCTGACTGAACCAGCTGAATGAATCAGTTCACTAAAATGATATGAAATGAAATGAACCCAGATATCATTTTTGGAGCCATCCAAAAAATGGCATGAAATGACATGAGCCCTCTTTCCTCAGGTTCAAACCCCTCCAGTGACATCACAGCGATGACATCATCAAGTGGAACATCTCAAAGGGGTTGTTCTCTGTTGTTCTAACTGCATGTTTCTCTGCTCTTGTCTCTTTCTCTCTCTCCTCCTCCTCCTCATGTCTCGTTCTCCTCTACCCCCTCCCTCTCATTCCTTCCTTCTCCCTGTGTTGGTTTGTTTCCCTTCATCAGGTGTCCAAATGACTATACCGGTGATCGCTGTCAAGTCCCCATTATGGACAATTTCTACAGTAGGTCCATTTCTTCTTCCTGTCTGTTTGTCTGTTTGTTTGCCCATTCTAAGTTTTTATTGATTTATTAAGTAGAAATTCATGGATGAGAATGGATTTAGTATGCAATGATATATTATTAAAGACAGATTTTCACCAAAGGATAAAGAAAATTGGGGAAGAAAAGTATAAATATAACAAGTGAAACAATAAAGTATGTTAACATATAGATTAGGTTCCCATAAAGCAGAATTATATTTATAATTATATTAATAATAATTTATAATTATAACAGGAAATTGAATAATTAGTTCATCAAACAAATTCATGACATTTTTGACAGGCACACATTGTTATCATTTAAAGGATTGTTCTGGTTCAATACAAATAAAGCTCTGTGTTGATGGCGTCTGTGTCCACAGAAAATGATTTGAACTCAAAAATTGTATTGACAGTAATGCACTTAAAATGGAAAACTGCACCACAATGAAAGATAAAATACACAGTGTCGCAGAAAAATACACAATTTACAAAGAAGGTATGGCTGCAAGACTTAAAGACACAATATGTAATTTTCGCCACTAGAAAACCCTTATTCATTTAAAGAGGACCAACCAATCTCTGTGTAAAAATAAAATGATGATGCTGCTCTGAGTGCCGCCTTTTTAAAGTCATTTTTACACCTCTGTAAATTGACTCCAAATCTCAGGTGAAAATTGTCTTTTTGACCCCCTTCTACAAAATAGTGGATTACTCTTATAAACATGAGGCATTTAATATTTTAGCTTTCATTACTATGTATGTTTGTTTTTCTACAAAAAAAAATTAACAAAATCGAAAATTTGACAGCGAAGATTCCAAAATTTGGTTGATTTGACATGGAATGACCAATTTCTCTTTTCATATATCAATTTTTGTCTTTGTACTGCTGCAGAATATTATTAACTTCACATTTAAATGTTTAAAAGTATTTTTGTGAAACTTCATCAAAGGAACATCAAGTAATTTCAAAGCTTTAATCTGTGAAAAATTCTGTTCTTCAGGTGGGTTTGATGATGCAGTAAGGAAGAGAATGAAGAAGGGAAATTCAGTCACTCTAGACTCTAGTCTTACTGAAATAATGGATGATGATCAGATTCAGTGGATGTTTGGAACTAACAACACTGTAATAGCTGAAATCAAACGGTTCAACAAAATCACTGTATATGATGATGTTCTTGATGGGAGATTCAGAGACAGAATGAAGCTGGATAATCAAACTGGATCTCTGACCATCACAAACACCACAACTGAACATGCTGGAGATTATAAAATCCAGACCAACAGTATGAGAAAGAGATTTTCTCTCACTGTCTTCAGTAAAGGTAAGAACTCTATCAGCTGGAGTTTGTTTATTAAGTGTGCGGGACAACCGCCCAGTAAAGCATTACAATAATCTAGCCTTCAGGTCAGGAATGCATAAATGAATTTTTTTCTGAAGTGGTTTTACAAATGCCAGAGATGTGGCTTTCAAAAGAAAGTTTGCTATCGAAGATCACTTCTACACTTTGGTATCAAATCTACACTTTTCAATTTCTCCAGATGAAAAGATGAACTCACTCAGAGTTTCAAAACTAAAGTTATTGTTCCTCAGATTCACCAAAATACCAAAATTGACAAAAGCAAGAGATCTCATTATGAACTCAAAAAATTGTTATCAAATTTTCCCAATACCAAATCACTCTGGAAGCCAAATGTAAATTCCTCTAAATTAACAATTACATTTACAGGTTACTGTGTTTTCTCAGTTCACCCAAAAATGAAATTTCTGTCATTAATTACTCACCCTAATGTCGTTCCACATCCTTAAGACATCTCACAAATCACAAATCAACACAAATTAAGATATTTTTGATGAAATCTGAGAGGTATATGACTCATCCATAGACAGCAATATAATCAACACTTTCAAGGTCCAAAAGGTACTAAAGACATTGTTAAAGACATCATTAAAAAAAGATATTGTTGAATAAAGTCGTTACTTTTGTTTTGTTTTTGCGCACAAATAGTATTCTCGTCGCTTCATAAAATTAAGTTTGAACCACTGTAGTCACGTTGACTGTTTTAACGAACTGTCTTTAGTACCTTTCTGGACCTTGAAAGTGTTGATTATATTGCTGTCTATGGACGAGTCATAAACCTCTCGGATTTCATCAAAAATATCTTAATTTGTGTTCTGAAGATGAAAGAAGGTCTTACGGGTGTGGAACAACATGAGGGTGAGTGATAAATGACAGAATTTTCATTTTTGGGTGAACTAACCCTTTAACATTAACCAATGAATTTAGTTGTAACAATACAGTCAAACATTATATGTGTGTATCACTTTTTTTCCCTTTTTTGAGTCAAAATGGAGCCTGCTATATGTTTTTTCTCTTTTATTTTATCTGTACAAACATCAGTGCGTTTGGTTTGATCTGTTGGTGGATAAACCTCTTCTGTATCGCTGTGTATGTCAGTAGTTTGTGGCTGAAGCGTTTCTTCATTTTCTTTCCTGTTAATAAGAAGCTCACAATATGACAGCTCACAGCACTAAATAACACACCACATATATCTAATCCAATATACACTCTTCTGCTATTAGTTTTCATTCAGGACCAGAATTCATTTGAAAACGTACACCCATTTGTTTCTGCACCGCTCTAAGGTCCCGCCACAGTATTTCAGTCGGGATGAGGTCTGGACTCTGACTGGGCCATTGCAACACTTTGATTCTTTTCTTTTTCAGCCATTCTGATGTAGATTTGCTGGTGATCCTCGGATCATTGTCCTGTTGCATGACCCAATTTTGGCCAAGCTTTAGCTGTTAACTGAGTCCTCTAGAGTCTGAGGTGTAGCTCCTGTTTTTTGTGCAAATTCTCTTATCATTGCACGGTCTGATCTTGGAGTGAATTTGCTGGGATGTCCACTCCTGGGAAGACTGGCAACTTGATGTTTTCCACTTGTGAATAATCTTTCTCCCTGTGGAATGATGGCCTTCAGATTGTTTGGAAATTGTCAGGGTTCTGCCCTGGTAGCCTTGTCTCTGTTGTCTTTGTTTCATGTCTCTATGTTTGTGTTGTGTGTCAGCACATGGCTATGTCTTTGTTTGTGTTTGCCATGTGCTCCTCTGTTCCCACCACCTTGTTTCCAGTTACCACACCCTCTTGTTTAGTCATTATTCAGTCCTCGTTTGTATGAGTGTGCTCACCTGTTCCTTATGTTCTCTGCTCCCTTTCTTGTTGAGTCCTCGTTAGTCTGAGTGTTGTCACCTGTTCCTCATGTTCTTTGCTCCCTTTATATTGTGCCCTCTTTCCCTCATTTTTTTGCCAGTTCGTTATACCTTGTGCCTCTGTGTACTAGTCTTCTTGTTACTAAGGTCTGTAGTGTGTTTGTAGAAGTTACTTATAGCCTTTTGTTATTCCAGTCGTGTCTTGATCTGCTATGTTCCTAACCATCTGCCTTGTCTTGAGTCTAGTCCTGTTTGATGTGTCTCTGGTCTCCCCTAGTCCTGTCCAGCAGGCTGAGCTTCCCTGGCCACGCTCTTGGTCTACCAAGCAGCAAGACCTGTGCAGTGCCTGTGAGACCACGAGTGACTATCTTCTCAAACTGTGCGTTCTTGCCTGGGCTACACTGTTTCTATCTGGTCTTGCACTGCCATACCATCTCTGCTCCCCAGCCTCCTGTCATCCTGGGTTGGACTCAGCGGCCACTCTCTCTCAGCCTGCCTGTCATCGTACCTCATCCCTTCCTGCTGTTTGGACTGTATTTACCTCCTCACCTCAATATCTTGTCTAACATATTGTCTTGTCAATAAACCTGCAACACTCATCCTGCATTTTAGTCCTCCCTCATAGATCCGTGACAGAACGAACTGGCCAACACAGGACTCAGCAGGATGAGTATCAGAATCCTGCCACCTGCTAACACCCGGGAGAGAGTGGCCCGTCATCGAGGTCTGACTGGCCTTCGCCAACGGGGCTGGGAGATAGGAACATTTACCTAGTTTTTCTGGACAATGTCAAGGGGGCTAGATTATAATGACGCTGCTCTCAAAGACATCTTTAACGCCTGCTTAGACAACCCCCTACCTGCATAGGAGTTGGATTCTTTCAGGGTTCTGGATTTCTGGGGTTTCTCCAGGTACCGTGATCATCGCAGTAGGTGGGGTATGCCAAGTCGATTGGTATCTGCCTGTAGCAATCCTCCCACCTCTCCTCACCTGTCACGTCAAGTTTACGATCCTCCTCTGACTTCTACCAAGAAACTAAGGTCCAGAATGTAGAGGGTGATCGAGTCCACCACATCTCCTTCAGAGTCTGCTAAGACCGCTCCTACCCTTCCAGAATCAGTCACGTCTGTTTCAGTAATATGAGAGTCTGCAGATACTGTCCCTGTCATCCCCCAAGCAATCAGGTCAGTTCCAGTTACTTCCAAGTCTGTTTTCTGTCATTTCTGAGCCTACTGGATGTGTGTTTGTCACCTCTGAGTCGATGGGGTTAACTGCTTTTCCATCTGTGTTGGCCGAGTCAGCTACAGATACTACAGAGGTGGTCAAGTACTTAACATCGACCCATCGAAAGCGGAGAAAAAGAAAGGCCCGTGCTGTGCAGTCTAATACCCTTCCTTCTAAAGCCCCAAGCACTGCGGTTCCTGAAGCATCTAGTCCAGTGGAATCCTTTTCAAGGCCGCTTGCCAGAAGTGGGTGTTCTAGCCAGCCATGTCCTGCCCATGGAGACCTCTTGTATGACTCCAGAGCCAGTCAAGTCAACCGCTGTCTTTTCTTAGGTTACCAAGTCAGCCACTCCTGAGTCTGTTGAATTAACCACTGTTTCCCCAGTATCTGCCGGGAGTTTTCCTGTTATACCTTAGCCTGTCAAGTGTTGTCCCTCAGTCAATTAAGTCTGTTCTTGTTACTTCAGAGTTTGCTGAGTCAGCTTCATCCACTGCTGAGTCGATGGAGATCACTGCTGTTCCGCCTCAGGTGGCCAAGTTAGCTGCAGATACTACAGAGGTGGTCAGGCACACACCATCGACCCATCACAAACCGAAGAAGAGAGAAACCATGCAGAGC